>NC_081435.1:32618929-32918929 GCF_949786415.1 Peromyscus eremicus
CAAATGTTACCCTGAGATAAAGGCAATTTTTCATCTCTTCAATAAAATGTACAAGGAACTACGGTCCCTTATTCTCAAAGGTGTCTGTTTACTTACACTCTATTTAAGATATAGCCTTATCTCTTCTCCTTTGTTTTTTTGAAATTGCCGTTTGTCTAATCTTTGACCTCAGAGCAATTCTACTTGTCTCCATGATACCCCTTCAGATATTTGTTAATAATGTCTGAGGTCCATCCTAAACTCTTCTTTGAGAAGAGCTAGGGTAGCAAGTACTCCTCATTTGACATTATTTAAAGCTTTTCATCTGTAAGGTGTTGTTTTACTTTTATGATTTTTGAAGAGGAATGCTATTTTAGAACAATGCAATGTTTACACATCACCCCTGTAACTCTGATAATGGCATCTAAATTGCACTAATTCTCTCTTGTTAGTCATACTTTTTACTTGCTTTATGCATAGGCAGGGCCTATATTTCTTTGATTTTCATGCTCTTCATGAATGGCTGCTTGCTTTTGCTCTTAATTCTGTCCTTTTGCTCACACCTCATATAAGGAGAAGAACCTCAACTTTCCTACTTCCTTAGCATGTGGAAACAGTAACTCAAAGTGAGTTTTCCTTTCATTCAACAAGTTTTATCTGTATCTAATATACGTTAGCTGTGTTGGCAGATGGAATACATAAATTTCATTTTCATGAAACCAGAGAGAGCAGATAAGGAATAGCATCCATCTGAAGTGGAGCTCTAAAGGGATAGGAAACTTGGCGTTGTTGGAAGGAAATATGATTAAAAAGGGTTTTGAGATGGGAAACAAGTGTCAACCGTCAGTCTCAATTCCTCCTTCATCCATTCACACTCTCTCTTTATGCATGCCTCCATGAGAAAGCATTAAATGGAGACTAAACTCCTGGATGTGAAGACTTTTATCTCCAGAATCAAGCACATTAGCCAATGTCGTGAAATAACAACATTGTGTGTGTGTGTGTGTGTGTGTGTGTGTGTGTGTGTGTGTGAGGGTGGCATTATCCATTCACAAAATCTAATCACTTTCTGGCACAGAATATTTTATAAGTTTGCAAAAATGTAATTGAGGGGATAATATCACACACTGGACAACAAAATGCATGAAAAAACCCAGGAGTCTCTTATGTGCTCCTCCCTGGAAATCTTTGGTCATTTTCACACAAGCAGAAGTCAAACACACATTTTTGATTACTCTGTTCTTTGTTTCTTGTCTACAGAAAAACCCCACAACATCTCAGCCCTGAGGAGGTAATGCCAGCAGGTGCTTTTTAGACTCTCACCCTATAAAGACAGCTTATTTATTTATTTATTTATTTATTTATTTATTTATTTATTTATTTATTGTGTAACCAGATGAATTGTATTACCAGTCTTTGAGAGATGAATGCTCCCAGTGTACTAGAAGATGACCCCAAGCCCAATTTGTGGGGAGGATAGTCAACAACTCAAAGCCTGTCTACATGACTGTGAACTAAGCTTCACACTCAGGACTCAGCTTCCAAAGACTTTCTGCAAAAATCCCTGGGACCAGACAAGTGTTAGAATTCACACACACAAGAAAATACAGAAACATACATGTATATACATATACATACATGCACACTCTCACATACACCTATGTGTCTGTATATCTATCTACTATCTATCTATCTATCTATCTATCTATCTATCTATCTATCTATCTATCTATCTACATTTTATTAGTTACTCTGCACATTACAGAAAGTTCAAGTGTATCTGTCTGTGGCATCTAATCAAAATACCAGAGACTCTTCTTATCAAACAGGCCAGTGACCCTGCAGCAAAACACAGACCAAAAAGTCACAGTTTTCGTAAAATCTTCATATAGAAAATGCATTCAGTATGCTACTTAACCTACTGAACATTCTGTCTGAGCCTAGTTGCTCTCAACATGCCTACAGTATGCATATTAGTCTAAGTTATCTGAATGAAAAAAGAAACAAAAAGGAAAGGAAAGAACATGGCTGCTCCTAGGTATGGTGGAGGAGAAAGTTTACTATAGACATGTGGGAGAGCATAGTCAGAGGCAGAGATATCTGGGAATGTCCAGGGTGGACATGACCAGGCGGAGCTGGGTCTTATGGGATAGGGAGATGGGGAGGGGACGGAGGAGGGAAGAGAGGAAAGGAGGTGAAGCAGCCAGGAGGCCAAAGGTACAGAATGGGGCTGGTAACAGAAATGTCTGGATTATAGGGGAAGAGCCTCTCGGGGAAGGGCAGCCCAGCCCCTGGGCTGGAGAGTTCAGGGTAGTGGGTGGGGTATGCCAGGCCCACCCTGTAAAAGGAATGGAATGAGGGATGCTGGGATAACCTGGAGGCCAGGTCTGCTTTGATATGTTAAGTAGGCACCTCTGCAGTTTGTCCTGGGTTTGAGCCCTAACAGTATCAATTTGCACTAAGCCTATTTTATTCTTAAGATTTATATGGAGAGATAGAGAGACTGAAACAGAGACAGAGAGGGGGAGAGGGAGAGGGAGAGAGGGAGAGGGAGAAAAAGAGAGAGAGAGAGAGAGAATAAAAGTGGAAGATAGGATGACTATATGGGAATGCTTTGATAATATCATAGCATTGTTAAATGAGCAAGTCAAACCATTTTAAGTTGGGCATTATCTACAAAGAAAATAAATATCCTAAATGTCTTGATAGATTTTACTGTATCTGAACTACAACATAAAATGAAAACTTATTTTTCAGATTTCTGTGGGCTTTGGAACACTGAAATCAGGACTGTGAACTTGTACCTTTTAATGAATTATCACAGGAAATAAATAGGATAGTGCATGTAAATTTCATTATGACAAACACCAACATAAGCTTAATAAATGGTTACTACTGCTGCTACTGGGCCACTCTTATTGAATTTGCAATCAATCTCCTGCCTTTTTTCTTTTTGTGGGCAGTCTTTCTCTCTTGTAAAATTAATTTACGTGAATACTTCTCTTATCTCAGTTTTTCCGAATGGCACAGGTGAAAGCCATCTGCATCAGACACACAACACCTGTGAGTGCCTTCCACCCAGCTCTTCACTGTAGCACCGCAGTCTCTCATTCCAGATGCTCTGTTCCCTCGCCAGTCATGGATCCTCTTCAGCAATGATTAACTAAGTTCTCAGCAGGAAGAAGGGAAAGCATTCCAATTGTGAAATACAAATGCTTATTGGAAAGAAAGGAATTCATATGCTATCTAGATGCCAAAAAATTCAAAAGTTAAAGATTATAATGTATATCTAGGGGCAAAGATCAACCACTAAGTTACTAAATTTTAAATAAGAAAACACAGGAGGGGCAGGGAGCAAGTACAGCTAAAGCGTAAATATGAGAAGTAACTGCCAATAGTTGGAGGAGATCCCCCTTCGGTCCCTGCCACTCCTGACCAACCTCTTGCACTTTACCAATGAATCCCGGGATCTTTCTCACATCCTTGATGCTCAGTGTGTATTTCCAGACTCTAGCTGGCTTTGCTCTACTGTGAGCATTTCTACTAGGTGTCCCGAAATCACTTCACTGGTACTACTCAGTGCAACTCTGTCTAACGTGATTGTCAACTCTCCTTTTCTGAATGTCCCCACTTCCTTTGAAAGCCTAATTTTTACCCCATGGAGTCACTCTTCCTCCCAGGCCTTGCAAGGATTTTTACAAAACCAGTCATTGCTTTCCAAATGTATGTTTTGTCTCCGTCCTTCTGGTTCCTTTTCTACCACTGTGCCCTGTTCCTGGATTATCCCTGCAAGTGAGTTAGGATGGTCTCTCTGACAGATGAGAGGCTATGGTTCTAATGGCCCAGAGAGGCAGAGGACCTTAGTATGTGTCTTGCTCCTGCTAATCATTGTTCTGCCTCTTTCTCTCAAAGGTCATCTTCTTACAATAAACCCAAGTGAATCCAGCCATGATGAACCAATTTCCAAAATTTTGACTAGTTTTATTTGTTACTGGCAATTCCCTAGTTCAGACCACTGTCAGTTGAGCTACATTTTGCCATTAAAAGTAGATGTTTTACTTCAGAAAAATTTTAAATTTACAGAAAAATTTTAAAAAATACATACCACAGAGTAATTAATTATGGAGATGATGTGTTTCTGTGAGTTCTCTGATGGACAGTAACCTAGAATTTCAAGCTGAATAAAACATTTTCTTCCCTAAATTTCTTGTTGCCAGGATATTTTATCACACCAATGGAAAAGGAACTATCAACACACAAATTTTCTATGGCACCATATATACAGCCCAGGTTTCATTAGGCTCAAGCTCCTGTAACTGTGCCCTGTTTAAATTCTCACCTTATATTGTGTTATGAAAATCCAAGATGACTTTCTTGCTCCATTCTCATTGATGAGATATGCCCTTCCTGACCCACTACCATTCCTATTTCCTTTCTCCTTTGCCTACTTGTTTATACCCATCTTCTCGGCTGCACTGTTATTATTATTATTATTATTATTATTATTTTGGTTTTTCGAGACAGGGTTTCTCTGTGTGGTTTTGGTGCCTATGCTGGATCTCACTCTGTAGACCAGGCTGGCCTTCAACTCTCAGAGATCTGCCTGGCTTTGCCTCCTGAGTGCTGGGATGAAAGGTGCATGCGCCACTGCCACCGGCTGCACTGTTATTCTATGCCAGCTATAATATTACTTACTCACATTGTATATCATAAATTAAGCAAACATTGCCTATCTAGCACCTTCTGCATGTATCACATTTAATTTCTCCTGTCTACAAATCTGTAGAGTAGAATTAATTACAGATGATAAAACCCAGGTTCAGAGAGGTTAATAAGTTACAGAATGTCATAGAAGTGGATTTTGAACTTAGTTCTGATTACTTAAAATTCACATTTGATGTCTGCAATTTGGTCCCCTCTGCATATCACTTTCTGAATGACATGAAAGAAATTCCTATTTATATTCCCAATTTGGTTTCCAAAAAGCTTTCCTGGGCTTCACACTAACATTTCTCAGAATCTCATGCTACTCAGGCAAACCGTGTTTTACTATTGAGCTCCTTCTGGCCAGATGGGTTGTTTTCATAACTCAACTCACTACTAACACAACCGTGTCTTGAACCAGCTCTTTCTAGGACAAACCCTGACTTGTCCCCATTACTACCATGCTCTCCTGTTATGGGAAAAGGGTATCCTGAAGCCTATATCCTAAGAGGGATAAGCTCTCCCAGTGAGCCTCCGTACTCTCTTAGAGAAGGATGGTCACATTGGCTGCATTTAGGATCTGGGTGTAAGGATCAGACCAGGCTATTCCTGCTTTCTCTGTTTCTATGGAAATCTTAGTAATTTTCATTTCACGGTGCCGGCATTGCCATCTGGTTCTATTCTATTCTCTCATTTTGATTTTTAAATCTTTCAAGGATGGGACAGTTTTCAAACCTATCAATGCCTCCATTGTTTTGGTAAGGTTCTGAGATGCCTGGGATGCCTCCCCTTCCACACTTTCCGGTGGGTAAATTTTAGTGCACATGTACTACCACTGGTGGCTCGAATCTAACAGCGGGGTCTGGGTTTTAGAAATTGGTGTCTTGATGTCCTTGTCAGGCATCACTTGCATCATCATATTTTAACACCATCTTCTAAGAGGGAAATCTATCCTCTCTGAACTCCAAGACCCTCATCTCTGTAGCAGTAATGCCTGAGCTAGTGCTACCACTACCAGTTCACCATGTCCAAGCGAGGGGCTGAGGATCAAGAGAAGAGACAAGACTAGCGGGTCATTCATCTCAGCAGAATGCCAAATGTTGTTTACTGAAGGAGGGAGGAGGCCTTAAATACAGGCTTACAGCACAATGGGAGAACCCCGGAGGGCAGAAGTTCACTATAGATGTTTACATACTAGCATCCTAGCTGTTTACACTGAATGCAGGATATACAAAGAACCTCCGATAGATAAGCTAAGCATTCAGGAGAAAGGAAACTGGCAGGGAATTAGCATATGGAGGACATCTGGTCAAAGTCAGCAAGCAGGGCAACTGATAATCAAGAAATTGGGGGCGGGGCAGGGCCCAACACATCTCTACAAAGATAAATAATATAAGTACATACCATGCAGAGATGTCAGGATTTAAGGAAATAATTCTTGGAAATGTTTAGAAATATATCTAATAAAGCAAAAATTCAGCATTCTGGTCATTATCACTTTTATTAGTGTTTTTATTATTGTTACATACCATATACTTGGATTATACTAACCATTCAAAAAGGTAGGTGTTTGGCCGGTGGTGATGGCACACGCCTTTAATCCCAGCACTCGGGAGGCAGAGGCAGGCCAATCTTTGTGAGTTTGAGGCCAGCCTGGTCTACAGAGTGAGATCCAGGAAAGGCACAAAGCTACACAGAGAAACCCTGCCTCGTAAAACCAAAAAAAAAAAAAGGTAGGTGTTTATTAGTATCAAAGTACTCTTAAAGAATACGAGTTCAATGAGATGATATACATAATCAAGACCAACTGAATGAAGTGCCATGTTGTACTGTGGTATTCTTTGTCTAAAGTTTGTCCTTTGGAACACTCACATTCATGTGATGGGGGATGCTAATGTTTGTTCATAGGTATGTGAATGTGGTCTGTGACTCTCTCTTTGTTGTGCCCAAGTCTCAAGACCCCAAAGAGACCACCAGAGACACGAACTCACCGAAATGCAAAAGCAAGGTTTATTGGAGCAGTTCAAGCCACAGCAGGGACCTCGTTGAGCACACTGACGCAGTGGAGGCTAGAGGAAGTGCCCCTCCCTGAGGATGCACAGTTTTTAAAGGCAAAACCACAAGGTTACCATATCAGGGGGATTTCAGTACGGGTACAATCCTGATTGGCTCGTGCCTAGGGACTTTCTAGAATTCTGCTGTTATCTCATGTCCAGTTTAACTCTTTGTTAAACCCTTTTTTCCTGAGCTGTCTCCAGGTTGGGACATTCTGTGGTTAATCAGTTGTCACCCGATGGCCAGATGGCTGTTCCTGACACCCTGACTTTGTAGGTTCTGGTTCCTAGAATTTATGTCAGCAGTTCTGAGAATTCAAAACAAAGGCCTGTTTCAAACTGGGGTTAGGGGCTTGTTTAAAATGGAGGTGCTTTGGTTCTTCACTCTTACTAGTGCTACTTTCTAAGTTCCTGTCCAAGACACACACACACACACACACACACACACACACACACACACACACACCACACATTGTATATATAATATTCTTTCAAAGTATTCCCCATAATTTCAGTATCTTGAAGTTTTAGAACTATGATTTACAGATCAGAGAATGAAAAAGGAGACTAAGTACTATTATAGCCTGTGTTGACTAGAATGTCTGCTTATTTATCAAGGTCTTGGCATGATAGAATGATTCTGATGGTATCCACACTGTCAACTATTTAGAGGCACTGTAAAACAGGTACAATAAGAATAACAGCCAATTTGAACACTCTCTGCACTAGCATCCCTCATTCCCACATATCACTAAACTCAGTAAGAAAGCTTCCAGACTTTCTGGTTTGCTTCAGATAATGTCTCTTTTTCATGGGCTTATCATTCCAGTAAAGTCTAAAGCCAAGACAAACACATCAGAGAGAACTCAAAAGTCTTCCATTTCAAATTGTTTCTTTTTCGACTTTAAGCTTTATAATCAATTATTTTCTCCTAACTACAAGACAACTTGTAGACAAACTGTAGTGTAATCTCAAATTTAGCCACAAGAGAGCACACTTGTACCACCAATTTGAAAGTAATTCCTGTACAGTTTCGAATTTCAGAAATTCTAAGGATGTCCCATAGTTTGGACTTTTACTTTTTCCTCCATTCCCACTTTAAAACAAACAAAACAATAAAAATAAGGTCTCATGTAGCCTAGGCTGGCTTAAACTCAGTCTGTATGGGTGGATGACCTTGAATCCTTGATCTTCTTGCCTTTGTCTCCTGGCTGCTGAGAATACAGACCCACACACCAAACCTGCCTTATGTGGCACTGGGGACCTCTGTCCTTAATAGTTAAGAACCCAAAACAAGGAACTTAAGGGAAAAAAAAGATCTCCCTCAATGTTTGGTAGGTCTTAAGAAGCTGGAGAAGTGTTATGCAAATACCGTGCTGGCCAGGAGCCCCTGCAACTCTCCAGGGCTGGGTCTTGGTCATCAAAACCACAGTGAGTGTAAACATTTAAGAAAAAGGAAATGGTTCCTAGCCAAGACACTGAAACTAGCCTGTGCTTTGGCCAAGTGCATTCTGAACTGTTGAAAGTCACTGAGTGTGGTCACATTCAGTTTGACACCTACTGGGAGGGAACATAGCTCCCTTGTAGAGTACTAGACAGGGCCAAGGCCAAAGCCTAAGGCTAAGGGAAGAAGTCACGGTTAGATTTTCCCAGGTTATGGTTTAGAATACAAAAATATAAAACAAAGGCATGAGCACCCTGGCATTGCCCCACACACCGGAAAGGATCACATAAAGGAAGTGGTGACTACAGCGTAGGTTTGGGAGTACCTGTTGCTGGAGAGCCAGTTAAAGTGTGCTGCTTCCATGGGCAATGCATGAGCATGAAGTCTTTCTGGACACAGGCAGGTCTAACTGCCTTTTGTTTCTAAATGAGTTTCTTCTCTCATTCAAAACCCCAGGTCGGCTCTTCCCAGATCAAATACCAATCCCATTCAGTTAGTCATAGTTTAGATTAGTGTCAACACTTCCCAGAAAATTCATCAGACACAAGTAGTGCTTATTTGATTTAAAGTGAACATGTGCAGCATGTGTTTGATTTCTGTGCTGGGCATGCGTTGTGAAAGAGAATAATAATGCAAAGAATAGAAAATTAAGAGACTCTAACCCACCCATTTTTGTTATCAATCTACTTAATTACTTCAGTTTACTTTCTAATATACGCCATTGCAAATTCTAGGTTTTCTCTTCTGTCTTCTCACCCAAATCTTTAAACTCAAGAACCACTTGAAGCCATGCAGCCTTAACTGAAAACATCCAGTCAGCTGTGGCACTTTACCTCCTGTTCTGCATTGGTTCTCTCAATTCATCTATTATTCTCTCTGCTTTTGCTTCCCAGGTCTGCATTCTATTGGTATTTCCCTGTAAAGTGTTGGAAAGCCACTGGCAGGAAGCCTGAGGTAGCATGGCACTATTTACCTAAACAGTATTAAAGCAACATGACTGCCTTCATACTGGAGATACTGAGAACCTTTAACTGCTCAGTCCATGTGGGTGGTGCCTCATCAGTTTCAATCTGGTGCTGAAGTCCTGGAGAGTTGCTGGTGGCTGTAGCCATATCAGAGGTGCAACAGATGACAATTGAAATTCAGATGTCAGCCCACCAGAAGAGGAACTCTCTGATGGGTTGTCATTGCTCAAGCAAGGCTTGTGAGAATAAAGACTCCAGAATGTATTTAGCTTCTCTTGTGTCCCTGCATGCTTGCTGCTACTATGTATATGATGTGAGGAGTCTCCCACTGCCTGTATTGTAGTATGTTTATCTCTTGAATACATCCCATCTATTGGGCATATTCACATCTGTGGATTGTCAGGAAGATGCTGTATAATTTTGACACAGTCAGGGCCGGTTGAGTTCCACGAGAAGCTGTTTTATACCACAGCTCAGGTTGACATAGGAAAATAGTTGAATCTCCCCAGCCGCCAAGATAACTATTAGCTGATTTAAAACTTTGGTTTGGTTCTCTCAATTCATCTATTATTCTCTCTGCTTTTGCTTTCCAGGCCTGCATTCTATTGGTATTTCCCTGTAAAATGTTGTATATTTTTTTTGTCAGCTTGCCTTGGATGGAGCCATACATGTTTCTACATTATTGATATCTTGCTGATGAATTCAGCTGCGCCGTTACTACCGTCACTGTGGCTATCCTTCTCAGACACAAGAATCCAGCTTCTTTGGCCTTCCAACATGGGGCAGAGACCAGTGGTCTTCAAAAACCCTCTATTGCAGACCAGCTCCAGGCTGCAGGCAGGGCTCTAAGAGCATGCCCTAGTGTAGATTTAGGTTAGGCCAGGTGCCTTGTTAGTGGGTTTTAGAATAAACTATTCCTAGGAAAAGCAGTCCAGTTCACAAAGATATAGTAGCCAGCTGTCTGAATTATTGAGCCAAGGTTAAAGGCACAAAGCAACTTAATTACTATTCCAGTCTCTCTTGCTAAGTCTGGATGATAACATATGATAGCAATTAACTCTGCACAGATTCCTAACCTCAATTCTGATATGGGCATGTAACCTCAAAACTCAAAATTTAGACAACTCACTTTTTTTTTTTTTTTTAATGTTGGGGCCTGAAATTGCGTGGGCAAAAAAGACTTATAAGTTCCCTTTTTTATGCTCTGAAGTTACACATAAGACAGAAAAATATATTTCAGGATTTAAAATGCTTTTAGCATCACTGTGCCTTGGAACATGCCAAGCAGGCTTATATTAGGAGATTTAAGGTAAACCTGAGTTCCAACCAAAGCATTTAAGACACAGCTCTCTTTGTAAACACTTCCAGCTCTAGAAAGCCTGGCATTTTTGTTAATCACAAAATGTTAGTTTAAAATGTTTGTTACACTAAAAAATATAGGATATATGCACGAGTTCCTTATTTTCTTAGACTCCTCAATAGTTTGGCTTTATAACTCTTTTAATCCTTTATAAGATTATCTCTTTAGGTAGATAACTTAATGACTTGTTCTTTCTTTGCAGCTGCAGCTGCACTTTGCAGCCCTACCAATCAAGAAGTTGAGGTTTATTACAAGTGTGTTGTCAGGATGACTCTTTCTTATCAAATAAAATGTTACCTTCAAATATAACTCCTATATACAACATTAACGTGTGTGTGTGTGTGTGTGTGTGTGTGTGTGTGTGTGTGTGTGTGTGTAGAACAAAGGAATTCAGAGCAAACATGAGAGACTAAAGAAAAGTAACCACCAAGAAAATAGATGGAAATGTGTATTACTTCTAACCCTTCAGACAGAAAAATGTCTTAGTTTTGAGACACTGGGGCATGCTCTTAGAGCCCTACCTGCAGCCTGGAGCTGGTCTGCAATAGAGGAAGAGCCAATGGTCTCTGCCCCATGTTGGAAGGCTAAAGAAGCTAGATTCTTGTGTCTGAGAAGGATAGCCATAGTGACGGTAGTAACAGCGCAGCTGAATTCATCAGCAAGATATCAATAATGTAGAAACATGTATGGCTCCATCCAAGACAAGCTGACAAAAAAAAAAAAAAAAAACAAGAAAAACAAAAAAACAAACAAACAAACAAAAAAAAACTTTAATCTTGGACCTCTTCATATTCTGCCTGCCGCCAGAGAGGGAGCTATCTCAAAAAGCAAGGTGGATCACATCTGAGGAGTGGTGTCTGGGGTTGTCCTCTGGTCTTCACATGTATACCCCCCTAACATGTACTCACATACATATGTGAATCCCCCAGGTCCACAAATTACCGAAAACATACTTGTCTTTCTGAGATTGGCTTATTTCACTGAATATGACAATCTCCAGTTTCATCAATTTTATAGCCAATGACATCATTTTATTGTTTTATGGAGGAATAAAATTCCATTGTATATCAACAGCACATTTTCTTTATCCATCTGTTGATAGACATTTAGACTCAGATCTTGTGAACAGGGCTACAGTAAACATCGATGCTCTAATGTCTCTGTGATATGTTGACTTGGGGTCGTTTGTACATAACCAGAAGTGGTATAACTGGGTTCAGTGGTAGTTCTATTTTTGCTATTTTGAGAAATCTGCACATTCATTTTCATAGTGGTTAGACTAATTTACCTTTTTAATAGCATTTGAAATTTTTTTTTTTGATAGGACTTCTGGCCAGTGTAAGATAGAATGTCACTATGGTTTTATTTTGCTTTTCTTTAGTATCTAAAGATGTTGAATATTTAAAAATGAATCTCTTGACCATTTATATTTCATCTCTTACAAACTCTATTTATTTCACTAACTCATTTATTGAATGGGTTGGTTGGCTTTCTGGCATCTAGTGTTTTTGAGTCCATTATTTATTCTGGATATTACTTCTCTTTTCAGAACTGCTAGTAATGATTTTCCTTCACTCTATAGACTTAATTTTTTAAACTTTCTTTTTATTTCTTTGTATCTTTAATATTATGCTTCCTGATCCCACCCATCTCCCTCCTCCACCCAAATAAAACAAAATAAAATTAAAGAGAAAAAAGGAAAAAAAAGGAAGAAAGGGAAAATCTCCTCATGGAAGTTGCAGTATAATACAGTCACACAGTAAACCCCTTTATTCATATATTTTTACATGCAGGCGTTCATACCAAAGAACCATTGGTCCGGTTTGAGGCCCCTGATCTCTGCCACAACATCGACACTGGGCCCTCACTGAGACTTCATGACCCACCCCACCCCATCCCCACACCCCGCCCAGACATCTTGATGCTTCCATGTGCCTTGGAGTTCCTGCCCTGGGATCCTCAGGACTGATCCTCCTGACTCTCATTCCAGCAGATTAAAGTTGAGATGGATGTTGGGGTGGGCTAACACACAACCCTGGTTCTGGGTCTGGGTAGTTACAGGGTTGGTCAGCCCACCAGCCTGGACTTACTCTTACTTTGGTTTTTATATGTTTCTCATACTATGCAGAAGTTTTTGAATTTCATAGAATAATCTCATTTGTCATACTTCCCAAGTGATTAGAGTCATTTTAAGAAAGTCCTTACCTGGATATGAGGGCAATGTGGCTGTAACACCTGTCCCAAGCCACATAACTGTTACCTGCATTCAGAGGGCCTAGGTGGGTCCCAGGCATTGAAAAAAAAATTTTTTGTTTAAATTCAAACTTTTATTCTTGAATTTCCAGGTACAAACAAAAGTCATTGAAATTTTAATAAAATTTGATTGTATTTGGTCTGTAGATCACTTTTAGTAATACAGGTATTTCGCTCATTAATTCAGCTAACTCACAGGTCTAGGAAGTCTGGTGTCTTTTATTTATCTTCAGTGTGTTATCATTTTTGTCAGAGAAGTCATTAAGTTCCTTGGTTAGACTTATTCTTAGGTATTTAAGATTGTTCGAAGCCACTGTGAATGTCATTGGTTTTGTGATTTCTTTATCAGCTCGTTTGCTATCAGTATATAGAAAAGCTACTGGTCTTCAGATGTTGAATTTGTAGTCTACTACTTTGCTGAAAGTGTTTGTTATTAGAACTTTCTGGTAGAATCTTTATAATGTTGTATATATAGGATCATATCATTTGCAAATAAGGGCTAGCCTTCTACTTTTCCTATTTGTATACCTTCTCTTTCTCTTGTCTTATTGCTCTAGCTAAGACTTCTAAGACCATGTTGAATAAAAGTAGAGCAAGTAGGAGCTCTTGTCCCCTTCCTTTTTTTTTTTTTTTTTTTTTTTTTTTTTTGGACAGGGTTTCTCTGTGTAGTTTTGGTGACTGTCCTGGATCTTGCCTGGCTCTGCCTCCCGAGTGCTGGGGTTAAAGGCATGTTCCACCACTGCCAGGCCCTTGTCCCCTTCTTGATTGTAATGGAAATTCAATGAGGTTTTCCTCATTCAGTGTGATGTTGGCTGAAGGTTGATAGGATATAGCCTTTTACTATGTTGGGACATTTTTATTCTATTCCTAGTTTCTTTAGGGCTTTTTCCAAGAAGAAACGAGTGAAATTTGTCAAAAGCTTATCTGTATTGAGGTGATAATGTAAATCCTGTCTTTGATTAAGTGACCTCAACAATTAACTCAGTGCTTCTGGTTTTATGTCATTTGTTTAAAAATGCCATGAAAACTTATCAATAGAGGGTATATTATAAGACTGAAATGATTACACATGGGATCTGGCATTGAGACTCCTTGTAATTATAAACTTTGCTGGGCTCTGTATTAGGATCCAAAATGAGGAAACAACCTTCTCAAGATACTCACAACTAAACCTTAGAAAGAAGACTTCAATCCATGATGCAAAGAAAGCTGTTAGCAGTGTCAGAAAAAAACATGCAAGAAAGGATTTGAGAATTCTCAAAGAACAAATTAAAAATAAAAGATTTTATTTTATAAATATTCTTACCAGCAGATCAGGAGATGACCGTCAGTGTAAACAGAATTTGGTACCTGGTACAGGAACATGGCATGACAAAGGGCCTAGGAATTCACAGGAGCGACAAGGTCCTGGGGAGAGAGATGAGTAGGTAAAACGTGGCCAAGAGCTCTTATTGCTGTTTCCAAGGGAAATGATAAGAGTAATAGAGCAATGAACTAAAGAATGACTAGTTTGAACAGTTCCAATGGGCTCCAGTCCTGCTGAACTGTCTTTAGTCAGCTAGTACATGACTGCAGTGATAAGGGCAGGGGAAACAGAGATTCAGAGTGTCTTGACAAACAGAGCTTTTGCCCAGGGAAAATGTTTGGACTCTGAATTGTTTGTTTTGCACATGAAGAAAAAATGAACTCACAGTTGAGTTGCTCTTAACCTCTAGGAATTAGGAATTTGGGTGAAGCCATTGTCTTCAGGGTCAGCAGGGATTCTACATGTCTTAAATAACAGAAATGTGGAATAAAAAGGCAATTCACACGAGAGTTCAGAACATTAGAAGCACAGGTGAGGCCTTGGCGGGAAGGAGCTGGAGGCATGGAGAAAGAACAGTGTCTGCCAGCATGTCTCCTGAAGCTGAGAGGGAAACTCTAGAAACCACTATTAAGATGATTTTTAAATCACACTAGGCATGGCAGCCCTGGTATAAGACAGTGGATGTTTAGTATGCCAAAAGAAATGATGACATAAAACTTATGGGAGGCAGCATAGCCACCTCATGTTATTATTATAGGTATTAATATGTCTGAGAACTAGAAACAGTACATAGAGAAAGCAGCACTCACTTTGCACAGAAGCAATCTGTAGTCTTTTCATTTAGTTTATCAAGTAGCTGAAATTAACAGCAGTAAAACAGTACAATTTAACAATGTATAGAAATTAGTAACAGATGACCTACATATTCATTTTTATTTGACACACATATGCCTTTGTACTATTTATTAAGTCTTTATAGTAATACCACACCTTCATATGGGGGAAAGTTAGGGCAAGTTTGATCTCACATATTAAGGGACTGACAACACATGTCTTCTTTGCATTTTCTGGTATTGGAAATAGGCAGTAAAACATGACCAATGGGTTCTCAACTCATTCCATGAACCACATGGACTCTGTCTTGTTTCTCCTATTGAATGTTCTCTTACGACCTGGTTTTTTTTTTTTTTTTGTATTCAGTGCTTAGCCAATGCCCCTAATGAACTCCAGTAAATGTTGTTTACTGCTGTGGTCATTCTGATGTCCCATGGCTGAGCCCTGGATCCTGGGAAGACAGCCTTGGAAATGGATTGGTTTTTCCAAATGTAGATTGATTCTCAGAATGCACAGAATGTTATAGATGACACAGATATGTATTAGATGATGATAGATAAACATACCCTGAATTGTCCTTGGATTACTGGAGGACACTAGGAAAGATAACAGAGATCTGGTGACCTTGTCATAGTCAGTATGTTAATATTGATCAATGAGCAAATTCAAGAGAAACATGGCAGTGTCATTAAGCTAAATTGAGGAAGTCTAGCAGGTAATGCAATTCTCTAAACTTTAAATAAATAGAGAACAAACTGGAGGAAAATATGCCTTTATCCTGACATAAAGCCTTCTCTTCTTCTTAAGTGTTCTTCCAGGAGAAGAATTCTTTGCAGTCTGCCATCGTTTCTATGTGAGGGCTTGGGAAAGAACTACTTGAGACTACTTCCGTGTGTGGCTTTGGTCCTCATGAGAATGTGATGAAAAGTGGAAAGCCCTCCACTGTGTTTGGTTAGGAAGCAGGCCCTTTATGCTCTTCTTTGTGGGGTGAGTCAAAAGACAATGGTTGAAATTCAGGTCTTCGGTGCATATATTAGTGCATGTGTGGCAAAGCAGACATCCCTGTGGATTCGTTGGGCTTTCCGATTGTTCAAAGTCCAGGAAATCATCACAGACACCAGCTATGAAGGTGATATCCATCTTTCTGCTGGTGATCATCAGCATTTGTGGTTATACTGGTAAGTTACCATCTGGAGCATCAATAGTTCTCTACTTTTTTGTTTCTATTGTAATAACACAACTAAGCCTGGCATACTGGCAGTGAAGCACGATAAAAGAAATTTCAGAGTCACAGAAAATGTTGGTAACTGTTAGAAAATAGTGGGGATCCTCTATCAGGCAAGCTAACCCGATGTAAGGACTATCTCCAATACACAGTAAATTAACCAGCTCCTACTGAGGGTCCACAAAGCCCATTCTGCTGTTGGACAATGGACATCACAGTTTCCCTTAATTTTTTTAACAGTGTTTTGAAGTTATTCTTGCTCTTATCTCCAATTAGTCAGACTGCTAGGCAGATTCCCTTGAAACAATTTTATTTATTGGCTATAAAAACTGTTGCAAAAGTTCTTACAGTTGGGCATGGGGTGAAACTTCTGCAGAGATTATTGCACTGCACAATCCAGTGAGATATACAGGCAGAGTTCAGTGGGTGTACTGGAACCTGAAGTGTTTAATTTTCTAATAAGGTACAGAAGCTGGCTTCTCAGAACCTAAGCCACTCCTTTTAGAGGGAACCACTGTAACTACCAGAATGAGGTGTTTGGATCCCTGAGAAAAATGCTTGATGGTAGTCATTGTTCACCAAGGGTAAAAGATTCAAAGAATATCCCCCAGAAAGATACAGAAACTCATGGAAAACTTTAATGTGAATGATATGAGGATTAACCATGAGATGCTGAGTGCTACCTGCAATTAAGATCCTGACCTAAGATCATTCTTTGTATTTTTTTTTTGTTGAGAAATTTGGACAGTTGTGAATGTTTCATTGTCCCTTGATGTGTAAAGAAAGTTTTGTAGACAAATATGGCAGCGGAAAGGAGCATGGATCAAAATAACTACCACCCTATGCGGAGAATGTTTGAGAGGGAAAATAGATGATAAAAGATGGAGGCAGGGTGTGGGACAGGCTCAGTTTCATGCTTTGAATCAGGAATCAAGACGTTTTTCAAAGAAAAAATGAACTATGGAAAGTCTTAGCTAGTAAGGTATAGATTCTTATGTGAATGTTCCCATGCACACATGTATTTATGTATCTGCATTGGTTTTCCAAAAAAAAGTACATCACATATTTTTCTATTCTGTTTATTTTCTATGCTAAGTAATTTCCCTCCTTTTTAAGCTGGAAAATTAAAAACCATTATTTTAAATTGTAATTATTAACTTGTTGATTGTAAAAATTAATAGGCTTTACATGATATGTGCACATATTCATACATCATAAACTAATCATGAGCAGTTTCCCTTATCTCTACCTGTTCCTTCTATAAGTACCTTGCTCAGCCTCTAAATGTCCTTTCTGATTTCTTTCTATCCTTCATCCTCCCTGCCGATTCCTATTGCTAGTGACTTAAACCAAAGATGTAAAATGCAATTGCCCCATGAAAAAACTTTGATAACTCCCTACTGTCCTCTGGAAAAAGTTCCATAATTGTGGGTATGGTATTGAAGACGTTTAAAAAAATCTGATTTTAATGAATTTTTACAGCACCATCCTATCATCTACCTATTGACCATACCCACTGAAATTCTGCACTCTGGTCTTCCTCTCTGGATAGATGGCCAGACTAAATATGTGTGTGTGTGTATGTGTGTGTGTATAGACACATACATGCATACATGCATATATATATTTATATGTGTGTATGTATATATATATATTCATTTTAACATCCCAATGATTTATTGATTTTGTGTCTAAATGCTTTCTCTCTCCTTACTCTCAGAACTGTTCCTGCTCTAACTGGTGGCAATTATGATGTTACCCTGAACGGACATGATTTCATGGACATTATCTAGTGCATCTATGCTTGACCTTGAATGGAGAAGCTTTATGGCACCTCTCCTTTGGCTGGAAGGCTGTGGCTATGGACAGCCTATATACAAAGTACTTTCTTATTCAATATCACCCGTTAGTATTTACTGAATTCATTTTCAGCACTTTCCCTTACTACATGCCACAGTCAGTTCTGAGCATCAGGCACAGCAACAAAAGTAAATACATTACTAATCTCACGAAGTTTCTATTCCAATGAGAGGATGAAGGTAGTAAAATAACACACACATAATATTGTAGGTAGTGATAAGAAAAATATGAGAAAAGAGTAACAGAAGATGATGTTCAAGTGTAGTGGCTGCTACAGGCTTCTGTAAGGCGTAACATGTAAAAAGAAACCAGACCACAAGAGGAAGAAAGGACTACAGTTACCAGGAGAGAGCAAGTTCTAGGGAGATGGGTTGCCACATGCAAACTCCCAAAAGCATAGATATTCACGGGAAATCCCAATGAATGGATGGAGGGTAGAGACTGTGATGGGCAGAGATGAAGGAAATGGGGTCTTAGACAGGGATGGGGGTACCGTGTTTCAATCTGTTCTCTTTTGCTCTGCAGCCACTGCCTTCCTCATCAACAGTGCCCCTCTTCCTGTTGGAAACCTACCTTTACCTTTGGACAATGTTCTTCCCTTATTTGATCCTTTGAAGATGCTTCTGAAAACTCTGGGAATCTCTGTAGAACATCTGGTGGCAGGGCTGAAGAAGTGTGTGGATGAACTGGGGCCAGAGGCTTCAGAGGCTGTGAAGAAGCTTCTGGTAATCACAACTTGGATGGGGGAGGTCTTGTTTCCAGGGGAGAAGCCTTAGCTACCCGAATGCCCTCTCATTGCTTATAAGTGTATTATTTCTTCTCCATTGATTATACTCATGAAATATGTGTATAATATCCCAGTGACTCCAAGAAGCAAAATATCTGCATTTATACAAAGAACATTTGAACAGTCTAAGGTGTGAATTCATCTAACTGCACAGCTTTGAAATCCTTGATAAGGAACACTGAGTCTTTACTTCAACATCAGCAAAACGTTGTCAAATAGGAGAGTGAAAGTGAATATTTTTGAAACTTGCTAATTACATGTAACAGGCTGGCATCTTTATCTCTGTGCTTCTGTTTTCCAGGAGGCCCTATCACACCTAGTGTAACATCTGTATAAAGAGAGTGAAGGTGGGAGTGGAAAGAGAAGGATGTGCACATCCTGGTTGGCCGAATCTCATTCTACCGTTTGGAGACTATGTCCTAAAGCATAGTGAGTCTAGAAAAGAATGAATAAAGCAATGAAAAGATCTGGGGCTCAGCCTGTGTTCATTCTTGAATCTAACTAGACAGTTTTATTCTCGGTCCACAGTCTCTAGAGACTCTGTTATTAGACAGATAGTCTAGCATATGAAGGATATGATCATTACTTTCTCTTTTCTATATGTCAAATATCTCCATTCCCTGCCTTTCTTTATCTACTGGTGTCTCTAGATTCATCAACTTCCTATTCTCTCATTTAAAAAGTTGCATTTAAAAAGCGAAAAAAAATCAAGTAATGTTTAATAAGACTAAGACCATGCTGATATCATTGCAACCCCATGATGCTAATTTGTACCAAGTTTGTAGCTACATTAAGACCATTCAATAGCTTTAAGGTGTCTTCTCTCAAGTCAAGCCTTTACTACAGAATCCTTGGGCAAAGCATTTATAAATTATCTATTTCTTCTGCTAAATCTAGCATCTTCAACAATGTTGAACTTATCTTTCCATGACAGAATTTTTGCTTATGTTATGATCACCTGAAGAATAGATTTCAACCTACTGTGCATGACACACAGGGCTCTTAATGATCTGGTTTTTGTTCAAATATCTAATCTCATTAATATCATTTTTATATGTGTACTCCAGTCTCAGACACACGAAACATATAACTGAACCCCTTTTGTGCTAGCAGACCTTCATGAAAAATCAAGTTTGTTCCTATGGAGAGTGTTACTCTCTTTGCACTATTGGGCCTATCACAGTCTTAGAAACGTTTGCCATCAGACATATTTCTTTGTCCTTCCTCTACTCTGGTTTCTGTTGAAGGAAGAGAGAAAATAGCACGTTGATTGCCACAGATAGAGTTTCTGTGGGTGACAGGTCAGTGGACATTGAGAGACTCAGACAAGAGTTGAAGAAAGAGGAACCTATTGTGGGAGTGGATCTCTTTGCTTCTCATTGATGGAAGTCTTTGGAAGTGAGAGCACCATGTCCAGGGTTCTAGGTTGGGATGTTTGGGACTGCAATGAACCCAGATTTTGCCAGGAGACTCCAGTCTCTGAACTCTGATTATCTGATTGCATATGCAGTTTCGTTCTCCAGCAAGCATGATGTGGCTGTGGCTTTTCCTCTTGTCAGTTTCTGGATTGTCTTCCCAATACTGACATGATTTGAAGCTCTTCTATCCTCACTCAGTCAATTCTAACATCTGAATCAACTCCTTGCGTTACGTTTTATGTAGTCTAAGCGCATAAGAGTACTTCTATTTCCTGGTTGGATTTTGACTAATAAAATAATAAGACAAACCTTGATTTCCTGCCATTTCTTGGCTATTTTTCTTTTCTTTTTTTCTTTCTTTCTTTCTTTTTTTTTTTTTTAACTAAAGTACAGAAGTACAGATTATTTCTTGACTTAGTATGGGTTTATATCACAATACATCCATTGTAAGCAAAAAGAGCACTCAATACTCCCAGCTTACTGAACATTATAGCTTGGCCTCATAGGACAGTGTGGAATGCTAATATGTACCATTGTCACCTCGTAGCTGTATGGAAGCTGTGGCTTGACCCCAGGATGATCAGAGAGAATCTTATTTTTTTTTTTTGATTTTTTTTTTTATTTTGCAACACAATTCAGTTCTACATATCAGCCACAGATTCCCTTGTTCTCCCCCCTCCCGACCCCCTCACCTTCCCCCCAGCCCGCCCCCCATTCCAATCTCCTCCAGGGCAAAGCCTTCCCCACAGACTGAGATCAACCTGGTGGACTCAGTCCAGGTAGGTCCAGTCCCCTCCTCCCATGCCGAGCCAAGGGACCCTGCATAGGCCCCAGGTTTCAAACAGCCAACTCATGCAATGAGCACAGGACCCGGTGCCACTGCCTGGATGCCTCCCAAACAGATCAGGCCAATCAACTGTCTCACCCACTCAGAGGGCCTGATCCAGTTGGTGACCCCTCAGCCATTGGTTCATATTTCATGTGTTTCCGTTCGTTTGGCTATTTGTCTCTGTGCTTTATCCAACCTTGGTCTCAACAATTCTCACTCATATAAACCCTCCTCATTCTCGCTAATTGGACTCCCAGAGATCCACCTGGGGCCTAGTCATGGATCTCTGCATCCAGATCCCTCAGTAGTTGGATGAGGTTTCTAGCACGACAATTAGGGTGTTTGGCCATCGCATCACCAGAGTAGGTCAGTTCGGACTGTCTCTCGACCATTGCCAGCAGTCTGTTGTGGGGGTATCTTTGTGGATTTCTGTGGGCCTCTCTAGCACTTTGTTTCTTCCTATTCTCATGTGGTCTTCATTTACCATGGTCTCCTATTCCTTGTTCTCCCTCTCTGTTTTTGATCCAGCTGGGATCTTCCGCTCCCCCAAGCTCTCTTTCCCTCGACCCTCGCCCTTCACTACCCCCACTCATGTCCAGGCTGTTCATGTAGATCTCATTCCATTTTTCTGTCATTGGGCGATCCCTGTGTCTTTCTTGGGGTCCTGTTTTCCAGGTAGCCTCCCTGGTGATGTGAGTAGCAGTCCAGTCATCCTTGTTCCACATCTAGTATCCTGCTATGAGTGAGTACATACCATGTTTGTCTTTCTGAGTCTGGGATACCTCACTCAGGATGATTTTTTCTAGATCCATCCATTTGTCTGCAAATCTCATGATGTCATTGTTTTTCTCTGCTGAGTAGTATTCCATTGTGTATATGTACCACATTTTGTTTATCCATTCTTCAGTTGAAGGGCATCTAGGTTGTTTCCATGTTCTGGCTATTACAAACAATGCTGATATGAATATAGCTGAACAAGTGCTCTTGTGGTGTGGTTGAGCATTCCTTGGGTATATGCCCAAGAGTGGTATAGCTGGATCTTGGGGGAGATGGATTCCCAATTTTCTAAGAAATCGCCATATTGATTTCCAAAGTGGTTGTACAAGCTTACATTCCCACCAGCAATGGAGAAGAGTTCCCCTAGCTCCACATTCTCTCCAGCATAAGGTGTCACTCTCTCTCTCTCCCATTGAGAATCTTATTGTTAATGTTGACCTCTCAAATTCAAAATTTGAAGTGCCATTTCTACAGAATGCTTTTATACTATTGTAAAGTAGAAAAATCATGAAGTCAGGACAATTTGTAGTTGCACCTGGTAAAACTTTCTGTTTCATTTTCTCATTTATCCAAATATGTAATAACAGATTAGTTTCCAGCTGCAGTAATAAGCAGCCTCAAATCCTAGTGTTGTATATACGCAACGTTTGACTCATAGTATATGACTGAGTTTGGTTGACAATAGTCTACCACATATTATCAAATTCTTTCTCCAGCAATTTAGACTAAAATAGCCACAGAGAAAGACAACCTGGTGAAATCAAGGTTGGATTCTTAATGAGGGAAAGGATTATGAATTTAAGAAGGAGTAGATGAGAGAATATGGGAAGGTTGGAGGGAGGATCAGGGGATGATGTAAAATACAGTATGCATAGATGAAAATTTAAAAGTATGCTTAGTTTTTAAAAACTTCTACCTGAAGGTGATACATATCATTTCCAACTATTCTTTTTATTGTCCAAAGCTAGTCATGAATAATCACTACTGACATACTTTGGAAGGGATATAGTATATAGTTCCTCAATAAGAAGTAAAAGTATCATACACATATGCATCAATATAACATATTTAATCACACTTCAAGATAATTGTTATCTGACACAATTCTATTATATTTAAAGTTTTGTGCCCTATTTATTTTTCATCTTTTCTTTCTTATCTACTTTACTTCTATTTGATCATTAACTTCTAATTTCTTTAAATGGTCCTTATTTTCTGATTTTCCCCACAATTTTCCTAGGATTCTAAACTTGAGTATTCTCATTTCATCTTGTATGAAGTCTTAGTATGCCTAGACTCTCCTTGTTCTAAACTTTGAAATCTATCATTGGTCTTTATCTCTTTTTTTGAGAAGAGATTTAGTTATTTAGTTAGTCTGACAACTAACTCCAAGAGATGATCCTTCTAAGGTTCAACTCAATAGGCCTGCGTTTAAACTTTCTCTCTTTCAAAACACAGGGCTAACACACCTAGGAACTCACAGAAACTGTGACAGCATGCAAAAGACTGGCATGCATTCAAACCAGAAAAAAAATCCTAATATAGAGAAGATGAAGTGAACACAAAGTCCCACTCCTAACCAAGAATCTACTTGTGATTGATTCATGATGGGAAAGGGAAAATAAATTTTCACCAGTGGAGTATCTGTGGTATATCAACCACATTCCAACACAGCCTTCATGCCCAGGATCCCAGGAGACAAGATCATGAGTAGTTTACCAACACAAAAATTGACTCCACGTTGTTGAGGTTTTTGTTGTTGTTTGGTTAATTGCTTGTTTTTTGTTTGTTTATTTTGTTGTTGGATTGATATGTTTCTTGTGTGTATGTTTTGTTTTGTTTTGGTGTTTTTTGTCATACTGGGTTTTTTGTTTGTTTTCTTTATTTGTTTTGGTCTTTGTTCTTAGTTTCTTTTTGGAGTCTGGAGGAGAGAAAGAACACAGAATTGGGTGCATAGAGAGGTGGGGGAGGATTTGAGAGGTGTTGAAGGATGGGACAATATGATGAAAATATGTTGTATGTAAAAAATTTTTTGAATAAAAATTTAAAACTGTTGACAAGGGTATTTAAAAACTACACACATACATATTTAGAGGCTTTATTTTGTTCATTGGCTTCTGGAGTTTGTTGTGATTTTTCTGTGAATCCTATTTCTTTTTTTTTAAATAATAAATAACCCTCTTTTCTAATTTCCTGTCTCAGTTTAATAACAGAATAATTCTCATGGCTTTCTCGGACAGAAGGTTTGTAACTATGCTAAATATTTTCTTTTGTCAATGTTCCCTTCTAGATAGCAAGTAAATTCTGTCAATAATAATTTTTCCTGTTTATCCTACATATTTTTTGTTGTACTAACTACTCTTTTTAAACCTTAATAGTGCCACCAGGCTGCTGTATTAATCTCCCAATTCTCTGTATTCCCAAAGATTCCATTTCAATCCATCAGCTATACAACAAGAAAGATATTTTTCTACAGTAAAGTAAGTCAAACTTCAAATTCTTCAAGAGTTTTTCAGTATTTTAAAGCCTATTCATAACACAGACACAGACACTCCTTAGTTTCATACTTATGTCAAAGATCACTCTTTGCAATACCCCTAACCAGATGTGTAGCTCATTCAGTTGTAAACTTGTCTACTGTGTTGTGTTACTAAAAGTAATAATTATTAGTCATTTGTTATTTTATTTGTGTATTCTGTTCAATAAATGGACATTGATTGCTGTATTTTTGATTGATACTGAACATACTATGACAAGTTTAACCAACAAGGCCTACTCATCTAAAGGTCTTACATTGTGACATCTTAGCCAAATCATGTTCAGGAAAGCTACTAGGGGAGTAAATGTGCTCATAATGCAGAGAACACGGCTTCTTCAAAGAAATGAAGCCACATCTGTGTGCCTGAAGTCACTTGAGCAGATGCAGTGAACATGAACAGAGGTTGTATGGATAGAAGAGTAGAAACCAAGAGCTGGGTACCAGAATCATGGCCACTTTTTTTCTCTAACAACCTAGGAAAGCTTTGAGTAATTTTGTGTCCAGTGTCCTCTACGTCCCACGCATACTGAGACGTAAGTCAGTCATTATCGATACTTCCCTCTCCCTGACAGATCCCATCTGACTCATCACCACATCTGCATGGAGTCATCTCCTATTTTCTTGAGCTCCTCCACATCACTGCTTCTTCACTGACGCTATTTTGCCCTGGTTTGTTTATCTCTTGCAAGTGCTCCTGTGCAGGCTTTCACTTTCCTCTGGCCTCTCCATCAACCTATCGGAGGTTTAAAATATAAAACAGTGTTCACATTCATTCTACTGCTTAAGCACTTTGATTCAGGTTTGGGAAGCAAAGTTTTAGGATAACCTGTGAGATCCTGTAAGATTACTTTTCTCCTGGACTTCTATGGATTCTCACTTACAGCTACTTTGGCTTTCCTCTGTGGCCAGAGCATGGTAGCACTATTACAAATGTCACACACTCAGCTTTAAATGTCTCCTCTTCATTGTCTTTGAGATTTTTGCCCCATTCTGCCAAGTTCTTTCTTTTACCCTCCACATATCAACACAAGTATTACTTCTTTTAAAATATCCTTGGTCACTTGTGCTGGCAAGATACAATTGTAATAGGTTATAAAAAAGAATCACTGTTTTTGCTTTCTGAATATTTCTTTTGAAACAGAACATTGTATTCATAAATGATTGGTTGTGATTTGTTTTCCACTTTGGGGAAGTTCAAAATGAGCAGAATATAGCATCCACCACTGCCTATGGAGCATGAAAATACTCACCATGAAATTTATTAATGAATGGATAACATGATAAAACTCTGAATGATCCACACTTTAGACATTTTACCAAACATTTACTTTGAAGACATTGTAGGAGATGAATTATTCTCAATTTTGTTTCTACTGATTTATATTTAGGTTAATGCGTTTTCCACCCATGTTGCCAAGCAAACTATATTGACAATAGGAAAAGCCAGATAGATGGCTTCCCTCTCACTTTATCTGAATCTGGAGGTGGGCTAACAATGGATTTGGCTTTCCCAAGGTAGCCTAGGACTCATATAAGTCAACTACGCCCAAGATGCTGTCAAGTGTTGTCTTAGTGCTTAAGACAGAATTACCTATATATACTTTAAAATCAATCTTATGACTCTACAAAGTGCAAGCCAATCTATAGCAAAAGCAAATGGATTACAAGTGACAAGAGAAAACTTTGAGGCACAATGAATATGTTCAGTATCTTACATGACAGTTTTGTGGGTAGACACTTATTGAAATTCCTCAAATGCATACTCAAATTTTTATGGTTATAATACATCAATCTTGATCCAATACACATTTTACTTTTGCATCATGAGATACAGATTTAATCTACCATTTAACTGTAGTGTCAATTTGAACCAATAAGGTATTGGCTGTACCTCCAAGTCTTTCTCACAATATTCATTAGCTTTTGAAAATGGGCACTTACCTATGAAGCACCACCAGTGTCCCTCAGGAAAATCCCATAAGGGGTAGTCAAAGGCACATTGGAAATAATGCTGTAATGAAGCCTGGGTCTTTTAAGGTAACAGATGTAGATCCCCCATTAATGCACATGTATGGCAACTGGAATTTACCTCAGTGCTTGCTCTCTGATATATAGGAAGATGTCAGTTTCAAACGGGCCCTCTGACTGAGACACAGCCACCAATAAGCAGCTGTTTCCTTGTTTCTCTCATGTCTAACTACTCACCTGCCTGGCCTCAATTGAATTGCCTTTCCTTCTCCTTTACTTTCTATCAGGATATGGCCCCAATACTATTGCCTCTGAGAAGACCTCCCAGATCTCTCCAGGGAGCACAAGGAATGCTCTTCCATCTCTCATATTGCCATGAATGGCCTCATGATTACACTGTGCTGTGTGTGACCGGTTGGTAAGATACTTACTTAGCCTTTGTGTGGAGACTGAGCCACTTGAAAACAACATTGAACTTGAAGTGATATTTGCTTTGCACTCGTAATGCATTCACCTTAAGGAAAGTTTCTATGGTTTCCATTTTTTCCTTAATGATGGATGTGAGAAGTAGTTACTGGAGAAGTATTTGCTAGTAGAGTCTGTTTTTATTGCTCACAACTGGGCCAGGAACACTGACCAAAGTAATCACAATGCCTATCTCATGAGATTAAATTTCTATTTTTAAAATGTTTTTAGATTTATTTCTTTTATTTTAAAAATGATTTCTTTTATTTTTTTGAGATTATATTGTATTTACATGATTTTCCCTCCCATTTCCTCCATCCAAACCTCTCATCTACCCATTCTTGCTTTTTTGTAAATTCATGACCTTTTTTCATTAAAGATTGTTACATTCATGTATGTGTGCATATATACATATATATTCATAAATATAAATATACAACGTTCTAATGAAGAAATGAAATACATTGAGTTAAAACAGCATGTTAAGAGATGGACATGATGGAATGAAATGAATAATCCCAAGTGGGAAATACTCTCGAGGAGATGGGATTTTAAATCCAAGAACCTATGGCTATCTTTCTGAGAAGGTTATATTGGAGAAAGGATTTAATGAATGGAAGGCACAGCTACATGGCTATGTTGTATGGGAAAATGTTAAATAAGGGAAAAAGCAAATTCCAAGCCTGAAAAAGAACATTCTAGAAATACTTGAAGGTTGCCTCAATATGCTTGGAGAGAAAAAAATGAAAGGTTGAGATACAGCAGAAGGGGTGGCAGGTGAGCAGCTCCGGTGGGATTAACCACCACCATGAGGTAACTAAAATATAGCTTTTTCTCAGAAGAAAAGATGGGCAGTGGTCAAAAGAATTGATACAATTTGAATTCTATTTAAGTAGAAGCCCTCCTCTGCCCAGCACTTCCATGAAGGGCATAGTGCTGATCCCCACAAACTGTGGAGTCAAGGTAGGAACTTGTGAGGTCAGAATAGCAGTGGTGTGAACCATGCCCACCAGTGTCACAGATGCTATGCTTGGAGTTACACATGCTTCTCTGGTGTTCCCTCAGTCTCTCTTCCTGATTTTTGGCATCCTGTGCTTGAACCCAGGTGAGCACAGGGAGTCTCTTTACCTCTCTTCAATCACACCGTGATTATGAAGTTTCAGTGAGGCCACAAGATCATAAAAGGAAAGCACTATTTATATGAAAGAAAGCTTTGCTTTTCAAAATGAGTGTATTTGCTGCCTGAATATGTGGATCTTATTGGAGAGTGGGGTAGATAACACCAGAGGCAGAAAAGAGAAAATGTTCTGTAAAGAACTGAGAATTTCCAGAGTTCTTGAGCAGGACCTGTTTAGCCCTACTCCCCACCCAGTGTTGACATTGTACCTGTTACCATTTCCAGTCCTACCCTGACAGAGTCACTTCAAGATGGATGACGGAAGTGAGTGGCTTGCATGGGTACGGCATTGATTGTTGTAGTAAAATTACGGCACAGGTGCAAATTAGTGAATTAAAGTCTAAAAGGGGCTAAGGATACACCTCAGTGGCTAGGAGTGCTTGGTGCACAGTGGTAAGGATCTGAGTTTGGAACCCAGCACCCAAGTAGCAAGCTGGGTGTGGTCTTGCCCAGGCCTGTAACCCCAGCATTTGGAGGGAAACACAAGAGGTTCATATGGGCTTGTTGATTGTCAAGCAGCCAAAACACTCAAATTCCAGGTTCAAGGAGACATCCTGTCTCAAAGAAATAAAGCAGAGAATGGGAAGACTGATGCATGCTCTCTTCTGGTCTCCATGCAACGGGTGGCTCCTGGTGCCCACAGAGGTGTATATGTACTCTTGCTCTCACTTTGCTCTTGTTCTCCATAGCCCCCTTCTTCCCTCCCTTGTCCCCTTTCCCCCTCCTTGTCTCTGTCTCTCTCTCTCTTACACACACACACACACACACACACACACACACACACACACACAGTGGAAGAATACTTGCCTAGAGTATGAAAGACTGTGTTTAACTCACAGTACTACAAACAACACCTGCCCCCACCCCACCCCCCAAAAAAAACCCTGAAAGAGATTTTAAGAGCACAATTGGTATAGAAACCACTCTAATTATCAGATGCTGAGTTTAATAGATATCTTAGGTAACTTGGTTAGGAAGGATGTGGTATTTGAAAAATGACATCTTTCTCCAAAAAGTGCAAAGAGTGGGCCATCCCAATTCACTGTAAAATGCAACATTCATTTTCATTTTCCACTGGTTGAATATTCCATCTTGGTTTGTTCACCTACATCATTCAAGGTTCTTCGTGCCGTATGCAAACCTACCACAGGTAAACAAAATCAGGAAGACAGACAAATACTGGTTATTGAAAATACAACGGCTGCATTCAGGGTGGGACTGGATTAGCAGCAATGCTTGGGAAAGACAGGACCCAGGGGCAAATCTGGTGGACTGAACAGTGGAAACAGAATGGCTTTGTATTCTAGACCTGTCATGGTCACCTTGCTCCACGACTTCAGTCTTGTCCTCCTGAACATATTAGGTAGTTTTGGGAGAATGTGTCTGTCAAGTGGGCTGTGATGGCTGCTGAGGACTCAGCTCTGTGCACTGAGGTGGTAGTGGGAAAGGGCTGCACTCATCAGTCTTGGCACTCTTCCCTCCTCAACACTGTTATTCTAGCAGAACAATGACCATGGATGAGAAACAGACATTTGAATGAAAAGAGGGAGACCAGTAGATCAGTTTTGAGTTCACAAACACAGGACATGAGGCTCAGATATTTTGAATGGAAAACTTAAAAAAGAATGTATAAAATATTGAAACCACACATATGTTTAGAAATTAAGAACTTAGTTTTTGGAGCAATAATTAAATCCTCTTTTTACTACATACTGGCTTTTTAATGTTAAATGTGTTACTTTATCTTTTAGAATATGTTCCCATACATGTATATTGTATATATAAAGAAGCCTTGAATTTGCTTATGTACATTTGTATGTGTAATATGTAATCTCATTTTTTGCTTCATTACAAAATTGAAGATGCCAGGGAAAATTGCCAGGAACAACAAAAATCTCTGTAAAGTCAAGTATGTAATTCTATAACTCTAAGAGGATGCCGTTTCCTGGCTTTGTGGAAAGAGGAATGAAAGGTCAAAAAGCTCAAATTATATTTGTCTGAAAACGGGGATACATTCCCAGTAACTTGCTGGGAGCTGCCTTGAGGTCTCTGGTTCTGGACGACTTTGGGAAACAGAACTGGATGTTCAGGATCTGGCTGTCCTTGCTTTGTCCTGCTGCCAGATGGGTGTGCCCTTCAAAACACAGATAGAGAGAAGTGAGCAATTGACATTCCAATTTTACAAATACAGTGACGACTTTCTACATCTAATGTTAAAGCATGAGAGGACTTACGATAAAATCAACTGTCAAACAGTTTTGAGAAAATAATTAAGCACAATAACAGAAACAAACAAACAAACAAAAAAAAACCCCTCAAGGTAGATAAGCAAAAACTCAGCACCAAGGGTGAGGATGGGATGCATGCAGAATAAACTTAAGGATGAACAGAGATATCACTGTCTCTATGACCTGGATGCTTGGCAGATGGAAAAGACACAGCAATCACATACATCTTATGATTGGAGGAGAGCAAGCTGACCTGAGAAGAGGCGATAGTGTGCCCAACTTTAATTATTAATTAAATTAGTTAATTTAATTAGTTGCATCAGAACGTTCCATTTAATTTAGTTATTTTTGGGTATGATATAGTAAATCTAAGCACAAGACTTTGTGTGTCCAAAATATGTATTTTTCTTAACCTGAGTAATGTGCATAAAAATTAAAAATTAATAAAGGACATTCTCATCCACTACTTCATCTGAAGATCTTAATTATCTAATGAGGTTTATCATTTGTTTTTGAGAAAAGGCAGTTTATAGCCAATTATGTCCAATGACTTAAGATATAAGAGGGGACAAATTGATTCTAAGTGGCTTCAAGTAATTCGGGGCAATAAGAGTTAAAAGTTTTTGGAAACCTTGTGCCTAGCAGAAGTCACATCAGTGTGGAGGAGCCGAGGTTGAGGGTATCTCAGCTTAATCAGGTGTTCAATTGCTGGAGCATCATACTTTTTCTGATCTCTATACTGCTTTCTCTCCATCCCCTGATACTGGATGTAGACAGTTCACCTTCTTTGTAAAGCCCTCGTCATACTCACCCCTCCTCCAGGGGTTCCTTGTTGCCCTGTCCCAAGACATTCCCCAAGCCTTCCTACAGGTACCTATCAGTTACATGCATGCGCTCAGGGTCCACTGAGCACAGTGCTCGCACAGATGATGAGCTTCCTAATGGTAACACTGACAAAGTTTAACACCTAATTGGAGTAGAATAAATACTCTTTAAAGGAGTGTGTAATAAAGATGGTAAATGGTGTAAAAATGGTGCTAAACACATTACTAAGAGAAACATAGGAACCTATTGATGCTCTGTCAATTACCTTTAATTGTGTATCTTTTTAAAAGATTTATTTTATTACTTATTTGTATATGTATGTCTCTCTGTGTGTGCTTGCATGTGTTTAGGGAGTCCAGAATTCTTGGCTGCCCTGGAGCTGGAGTCAGGCACTTGTGAGAGGTCCCACATGGGAGCTGGGAACCAAACAAGTCCTTTGAAGATCAGTAAACACTCAAATTGTTGAGCTACTTCTCCAGCTCATTTTAAAGATATATATATATATATATATATATATATATATATATATATATTAGTCTATATATCTTAATTTAAGAAACAAATAGAAATTTGGCCAAATTTTCTGAGCTGGAGAAACAGACATTGCTGTGAATCACTTAATTGTAAAGTGATGACGTGTTTTTGATTAGATAAGACAATTACCATAGAACCAAAACTTTTCAACTACCCATGAAGGGCTACCCATAAGTGACCATGTTGTACACTTATCAAAACTCTTTTACTTATTTTTTTTTACACTTCCATATTGAACCATTCCTCATGGGTCATTAAGTTATCTAGAGTTCATTCAGAAATCTATCTGAAGATTTTTTGGGTAGCTGAAAAAGAAATCATTCCATCACAGTCTGAAACTGTTTCATTCCTCTAGTGTTTCAAGTTCAAAAGGAGAGAAATGAGGCTTCAGGAGGTGAAGCCACCTATCTACCCATGGAGGTACACACAGCAGGTGTCCACAGTACAGGTTGAACTTGTATTATCATGATGCCAACTGATTTTTGACTCCTCCATAATGCCTCATCTACATTATTCCTCCTACACTGAAGCCCAGGTTGGCTCTCAAGGATTTGGGATATGGGCACAAATGATTCCAGATATACTGTAGCAGCTTGAAGGAAGACAAAGTACTGGGCACTCAAAACAGGAAAGTCCTTCCTTGAGGAGGAAATGGAAACGTGAACACGCAAGAGAGTGTTTTTAGAAGCTTATCTAGCTTTGAGCAAGAGTCGGGATTATGTGTGTCAGGCATATCTTGATTATGATGCCCAAGCCTTATTTCCATTCATCAAAGCTCATGAAAGAGTAGGCTATGTTCTAGGGTAATGTAAGAGTAGCTTTCTGACCTCACATTGGCCACACCTAAATTATGAAATGAAACCAGTAGAGAAAAGGAACTTTCCCAGCTTAGATAACAACAGAAGTTGGGAAAGGCCATGATTTCTGGAGGTGTACATAAGGCAAATCAACGAACCAAGAGAGAAGTGTTTCATTTTAGCATGCATCATGGCTTAATCATTACCCTCTGCTGCATCCTCCTATGCCATTTTCTGCTCTCTAGCAATGATATATGGCTTAGCTATAGGACGCATATTCTGGCATGGGACTCATTTCCATTCTTTTCCTCCTTCCTAATTAATATGACCATATCAACAATTTTTCCCATGCCTTCATCTCTTCATTTGTGAAATGTAAGCTAATGATGTTTGTCTTCAGAGAGACTATAAATTAGGCATATACCCAGCACTTAAATGGAGCAGTAACTCATTTCGAGTCAGGTACTGATACAAGTTTGCCATCTCTAAAATGTTTGTTTTTATATCCCAACCTAAGTTCTGAAGAGATAATTGAGTAAAGAAAGAATGGGAGTTCTGGGAACTCAAACCATATGGTCTTCACATAAACAAGATGTGTGTGTGTGACAGAGAAATCGCTGGTGCTTTTTCCCTGGATCAAACACAGCATATTCCATTCTTGCCATGACAGACTAACTCTATGATTGCATGAGTCCTTTTTTTTTTTATTTTTTAAGTGTGCATGGCCCTCTTATTTCACAGGTGGACTTGTACAAACTCTGGTTTGCTCCTCTTTCTCTTCCAGGCTGTGAGCTGAAGGGTTCACGGGCTCCTGCTGTAATGAGGTCCTCACCATTGGCCCAATGGCACCAGTCCATTGGAGAATGAAACCTTGAAAACTGAGAGCCAAAATAAATAATTTCTTTTTATAACCTGATTATGTCAGGCATTTGTTAAGGGGACAGAGATCCAACAGCAGGTTCTTAGGAGAACCATAGCAGGGACCCGATCTCTTTGTCCCCATTGTTCATTCTTTCATGCCACTTTTGGCTTCCTCCCTTAAGAGCCTCCTGGTAAGCTGACATGTAAGATGATAACAATACAGACATGTCAACGTAATTTTAGAAACAAACTACAATTAGGACAAAGAAGGAACCAAAAAGCCCCATCTAATGGTTATAACTATGCATGAGTTCCCGAAAATCTATGAATATGATTACCCAAACCTCTGCTTTCTGTCTCTAAGATGCTATTGTTTTACCTGTAAAGTATAAGTTAAAATCACCTTAGGAGGTCACTTTTGAAGATGGCTGTCCGGGGTCCTCATCGAGTTCCATAAAACTTCTTGAAAAAGAGAAGAAAAAAAAATCAGGAGCTTTGCAGACTTACGGGATTCTTAGCAGGAGCACACTATACAGACTTACGGGATTGCTAGCAGGAGTACACTATGCAGATTTAGGAGATTGTTAGCAGGAGCACACAACACACTGTCTCATTTTCCCTTTTCTTGCTTAATTTCCTTAAACTTAGAATTTTAATTTTTATTATTATTTTTTTGAAATTGAGTCTCACTTGTTCCCTAGGCTAGCCTCACACTTGTGATCCTCCAGCCTCAGTGTCTCAAGTCATCTGGGCTACAAGCCTGTGCTGCTGTGCCTAGAACTAAGCTTTTTCATAGTGGAGGCATAATTTTCTGTTCCAGATTTTCCTATATGAAAGTGAAGTAAGACCCAAGATTTCTGTAATACTTTATAGTTGTCAAAGTATTTAGGCATGATTTTCTCTGAACTCAGTAACAAACCCATTAGCGGTCCTTTAATAAACAAAACCTCATAAGTAGTATGCATTGTGTGTGTGTATATATACATATATATGTACATATATATGTGTGTGTGTGTGCTTATATATGGATGTATATATAGTACTAGCTGTGCATACACACATATGTATTATGCTAGCACTTGAAATGGGATCTAACATCCAGTATGAATTTGAGTGTATTTGTTTTACTAATTTTTATAATTCTTTTACAAGCAAAAAAAAACCCAAAAAAACAAAAACAAAACAAAAAGAAGATGAAACCACCTTTTCACAACACATGGCTGATAGACTGCCAAGTTCAAAAGTGAATTCTCTAGAGTGATGACTACATGCCAGGCATACTGCCCTCTATAGTTCACAGGCTGGGTGGAAACAAGGGTAGTCTTTGAGAAGATGAAAGATGATGCAAACATGATTTTTGAATAAATCATAGTCTAGTGGAGAACAGGGACACACTCAGGGACCAGTCTTTACAACAAACTTGGGAATACTGTCATACAGATCCATATTGAGAATGACAGCTCCTAACAAGAAGCTGCAATTGGCTGTGAACGAAAACTCCCGAGAGGAGTCCGTGTCTGCAGAGACTGACTGGTTAATGAGAATTTCAGTAGTGTGGAGAGATTGGAATATTGCTGTTCCAGAGGCGAATTACTTTATCTTGAGCTAGTTCTAGCCTTCCAGAACAGCCATTACTTATTACCCCCCCACTCCCCCACCCCCACCCTGTATGTGAACTATTATCTTGTGACAGTATACTAAATCCTTTGGGAATCTATTAATTTAGAAGACTACTAGTTTCTACCCATCCAAAAGCTAAGAATGTCATCAGATAGCATCTTGAGCCTACAGAGTATTCTCCCATCTCAATGTACCTGCCTCTGTGATGTACACATCAAAGTTTTAAACTTGCCTTGATTTATGACTTTTTCTGCTCTGTAAAATTGTAAAAACTTTATAAATCTGCCTTCATGTTGGAACATGGAATTTGGGGTAACCTAAGTCTGTGCTCCCAGGCCATGGTCACTCAAAATGGCTCCAGGATAAATGATTCCTTACTCCCTTGAAGATGAAAGCAGCCACTTTGCACCCACAACACAAAGTATTGTGAATTCCAAATTGCAAAATAAAACAAAACAAAATCCTGAATTTTGTAGTTGTAGGAGTCTGTAACTTCTTCTCAGAGCTTGTCTTTGAATTGGGCTTTAGAAAGTGATTTGGTTTGTTGAATAAATAAAGAATGGTAGATTTCAGGCTGAACTGATGGCAGAGAAAGAAAAAAGCTCATGCAAAGACATTGAGGGTTCATATACATATTATTAGTGGTTCAGGCTTAGGTGTCTGCTGAGATGGATGCTGAAATTAACAGGAAAGACAAGGACATCATGAATAGACCTTCACCACCTCAGTAAACCTAGGCTTATGCTTCACTGGGTAGGCAATAGAAATTCATGGAAGAGTTTCAGGAATGATAATGAATGAGCAAATTTGTGGGTTTTTTATTTTTGATGATGACATGAGAAATTTGTGCAAATCTATATTTATCTATTCTTATTAAATATCTAAATTTATTAACTATCTAATTTTGCTAACTGTCTAAATTATAGTTCACATTTCCCCCAAACACTTTTCTATGGGCATTTTCCCCATTGCCTACTGTGGAAGTAATCTTTGATATTCAGATAGAGTTTATCTTGCTAGGCATCTATAGTTGTCTTTGTATCAGCTCATGTTATTTAACCTTAAAGACTGAAGGTTTTTTTTAAGAAGGAATTTATAGACTAGATCTTGTTCTTCACAATTTTCATCCCAACTTTTCATATATTAAGACCCTAGAATTGATTTTTTTTGGAAGCCTCCTTCTATGAAGCATCTCCATAACACTGGTGGTGTTCTTCCTTTGTACAAGAACTCTGCGATATGTTTTGCATCCTGACTCCATCCTCAAGTACATCTGATCATTTGAACAAGGAATATTTTGTCTTTGAACAAAGACCCTCTAGGTTTCCATAGCTGATTTGAAATAGGTGTGTTTTAAGTATAATCTCTAAGATCTTTTTTCTTAGCTATTTCATCAAATGAATAATTATTTACTGATTGACACCATGGGAAATATGCTATGATATTATATTGTACTAGATAGACCTATCTGGTTTCTGTGTTCCATTAAGCTACATGAGTACAAAGAAGTAATTTTAGACTGTTGTAAGTAATATTATACCATCTCAAAACAAAGTGACAGAGAACAGTAATCAGGGAGGGAGAGAATAGTAATAAAAGAATAACAGAATTGTTTTCTAAGGAGGAGCTTGAAGATGAGCTATAGGAGCAAGCAGTGAGAAATACAAAGAGCATTTCAGGCAGAAGGGAACTCTAAGGTAGCATGCCTGACCTCATTAAAGGCTCTAGTATCACAAAGCAAGAATCTGTTCTAAATATGATGAGAAGTACAGGCACAGAGTTAACATTTCTGAGCTCAGAACCTCTAAGTCCTTAATGGAACTGATAGTAAAGTTTCAGGGCAATACAATGGCATGTTTGACATTTTGCATAAGGGGACTTTCCTAGTGAAGGAGAAGTAATTATTTTGCCTCCTTGCTTTGCTATGCTTTGTAGGTGACATTATTAGCTATTTTGTATTTTGCACATATCAAATGTTTTACTTACTATTTCTTATAACTTTTCTTCTTTTTTCTATTAATAATCATGAGGAGGCAACATATGCAAATAAAACTTCCACAAAAGAAAATGAAACAATAAAATAGAGTCATCTTTGAGTTTTAACAATGTGTAGAGAAGGCTCAGATACAGAATCCTATACAACGAAACATAGATTTTAAGCATATCAAAGTCTACAAGAAGAGAACCAACAACTCCTTTATAAAAATGGCTCTTCATTTGTTGTTGGTTGAGTTTAAGAAGCTGTGTATGGCCGGGTGGTGGTGGCGCACGCCTTTAATCCCAGCACTTGGGAGGCAGAGCCAGGTGGATCTCTGTGAGTTCGAGGCCAGCCTGGGCTACCAAGTGAGTTCCAGGGAAGGCGCAAAGCTACACAGAGAAACCCTGTCTCAAAAAACCAAAAAAAAAAAAAAAAAAAAAAAAAGAAGCTGTGTATACTTACCCCAGGGAAACCTGAGAATTCATATTTAAATAGAATATAAACAGAACTTCAACGTGCAGTAGAACTGTAGGGTCCTGCTCTGTAGCTGAACACCTGGCTATGTGTGCCTTTCATATCAGAATTACCCAGAAAGCTTGTTAAAACCTGCATTCTTAGCCTTGCCTTTGGGTGACCCTACTACGGAATGCAGGAAGACTAATTCAAACATAATTATCCACTGTATTGTGAAACTGGTAGGTAATAAATCAGAGTTCTGTCAAACTATGCTTAGGTTTCTAGATGAAAACGAATTAAAAACAGTAACTTGCAGGGGTGCAGACTGAAAGAACTCTGAAGAATAAGGAGAGGTCATGTCAAATCCAAAATATGTCAAATCTAAGGGGTATTAAGAAGCAGGCTGAGAACATTAGAAAGACTGGGCTAGGTCATCCTCCATGGCAGTCAATGCACTGTTCCTCAGAGTTCTGCACATTATGTCTAAAGAGAGTTATCAGCTACTTCAGCCAGGCCTCTTGAGCTACACAAACTAGAAACCAAACACAGGACTTATCACATTCATTATCAGGACCACAACTTGTTTTCCAATTCTTTTTTTTTAAATGCTGAACATTACTACTTTTTTATTATTTTATTTTATTTTTTTCGATTATCAGCTTGATACAGTACAAATTCTTTTTTAAAAAATATTTTTTATTTTATAATTAACTTAATTTCACATATCAGCCATGGATTCCTCCATCCACCCTCCTCCCACCCCCCATTCCCACCTCCTTTTTGGAGCCTGGAGCCTATCTTGGGACACTTTGCTCAGCCTTGGTGTAGGGAGGAGGGGACTAGACCTGCCATGCCTGAGTCTACCAGGCTGGCCTGACTCCCCAGGGGAGACCTTGCCTTGTTTTCCATTTTTTGGTTCTGCATCCTTTTGCCCTTTTATTATGACCCTGAGATTTTAAAATACTGTGTGAAGGATCTGGAGGTAGCACTCTCACTCTGGAATTCAGGGCAATTCATTCATATGTAAAATGTAACTTAAAGTAGTGTGGGAGCCTGTTTTCAGGTTCCTCATGGCTTTACCCAGCAGGTCTGCATAGAGAGGATGATTAGGACCACGGGCCTAAGTGCAGGTGTCTGAGATGGGCTGCACTTGGCTGTGCTGGGGAAAGGTCTTTTGCTCCAACCCTTGGCCTCTCTATAAATACCCTGGGGCAGAGACAGTCAGGGCCTGTTGGAATAGGTTCCAGGCCCTCTCGAGGCTATCCTTTATTTTCTATCTGTTTATCTCCACAATCTAAATCCTTCTATCTAATATTTCCTGCTGCTCGCACTCAAGAAAACTCTGGGGAACTGTGAGGTTGGTGGGTAAACGCGCCGGAAGGTAGGGAAACGTTTTGTTTTTTTTCAAGGAAAAGTGAATGCATTTGTTCCATTTCATGAGTGTGCTCATTATCTACGGTGATGCTGGCAAGACCGGTTTATCTCAGTACTTACGATCCTCTGGACATGGAGCGAAGGATGAAATCCACTGCATTCTCAATGATCTCTGAACCCAGGAGACTTAAGAATTTGGGGAACTCTGGCTCTGGTTTTTTACTGGAGTCATCTGGATTGTTATCTGATTTCTCATCTGGGTTCTCATCTTCCTTTGGGTTGTCATCTGAAAACAAAAAATAAACAGAAAAAATTCTCAGATGTGACTCTTAGTAACCAAAAAGGAAAATCTGTTTCTCGTACAGGAACTGTTGAGCTCCTGGGTATCTACCTGGTACCAACTCATTAGTTACACCTTCCTGTCCCTGAACAGCCAGTGCTTGTCTGGTTGAATCCTTTACAACATTATCTCATTATTTCTAAAAACAAATGAGTAACAGACATAAGTATTTAGGTAGACAATGGCTATATTTGGTTACCAAGAAAACAAAACCCACAGAGGTACCTTTATTTTTCTTTTTGGAAGATTTTTTTATTCATCCCTTGAGAATTTCATGCAATGTATTCTGAGTGTCTTCACTCCAGCTGCCCTGCTTACCATCCTTTGCACTCTCCCATCCCTTCCCATCCAACATTGAGATTCTTTTTATTCTCTCCCCATCAAGTCCAATTTATGTTTCCTAGCTAGTTTTGGGACTTGGACTTTCCCTGGTGTCTGGTCAACCTATCAAGGTGAGGTGTTAAAGAAAACTGACTTCTCTCAGTAGCTGTCAAGTACCAAGAGTTCCTCAGCCAGTGGTGTTTCGTGTCCAGCCTCCCCCTTCTAGGCTGAGATTTTATTTTGCTGTACTTGTGAAGGTCTTGTGCATGCTGTCACAATTGCTGTGGGTTATATATGTATCTGTCCTGGTGTGTCTGGAAAACAGTGTTTTCTTGATGTTATCAACCATTTCACACTTTTACAATCTTTCCAAGCCCTTTTCCATTAAGATTCTCTGAGCCTTGGGGAAGAATGGTGTGATAGGTATGTCCTATTTGGGGCTGAGCACTCCACAGTCTTTTGTTCTTTGCATATTGACAAGTTGTGTGTGTGTGTGTAGTGGGGTGTGTCTCTATGTTAATTGTCATCTACTACAAGTAGAGGCTTCTCTGATGAGGACCGAGAGACGCTCTTATGTACAGGTACAACAATAAGCTGTTACATTACATTACACTAATGTTAGTGTCTGGTTCAAGATACAGAAAACCTAGCTGTCCACATAATATAGAACACTGGTGTTCCACATGATTTTCGTGTCAATGGTAATATAAATAAGGAAGATAAAAATCTTCATAGTAGTTTTGTTGTGCAATACCGTTAACAGGTATTTCACATGTACTGTCATTTTTTCCTCACAATTCTATGAAGTGAGAAAATTACTAAGCCAATCCAAAGTTGAAGAAATGGAGTTGGACAGAGATTTCAAAGCTGTTTCAAAGAGAAAGAATTACCAGATGATAGAAATATAATCCAAGGTCATGTTTGTCTGATAACAAAATCTAGATGTTTACAGTATTCTGTGATAAAACTGTGTGCTCTTTGCAGGAAAAGTATACACCTGCACTTTATTTATGGGAATGAACAGAAGATAAATAATAAATAATTTCTGTCATTTTTATATCACCTATTAATTTTATGAACAATGATTTTACAAATGCTGTATAATTTTTCTCCCTGGGTAATGCTTTAAGATATGCAATTTTTAGCTTATTAGTTGGAGAAACTGATAATATTTGAGGGCGAGAAGGCTGTACAAATCCAAGAGAAGAAAGCATGAGGACTATAGGACTCAGATGTGTCTCTTGGGTGTTAATGTTCTTCATTTTCATGAGATGAAAAGGTCTGGGAGAGTGATATAAACTACAGTGTCCTGCCTTCTCTCTGAATCTTGATAATAAGATGATGTAGGACCTTTATTTTTTCATTTTATTAACAGAACTATGATGTTGCCAGACTCTACAAAAAATACTGGATGCCTTATTCAATTTCAGTTGAACATCAGGTTATTTTTAGGATAAAACTGATAAATGTGATATCTAGGACAGTATCAAAATAACAATAATTCATTGTTTATTTTAAAATTCAAATTTATAAGAAAGTCAATTTTAAGTATTTTATTGAGGCACCCAATAAGAATTATAGAAAAGTCCATTTAAGTGATGTTTAAGAATTGAAGAATTTATCTTGCTCCTGACTCTGGAAGTTTATGAAATTTAAGATCAATATATATATTTTGGTTTTTCGAGACAGGGTTTCTCTGTGTAGTTTTGGTGCCTGTCCTGGATCTCGCTCTGCAGACCAGACTTGCCTCAAACTCACAGAGATCTGCCTGACTCTGCCTCCTGAGTACTGGGATTAAAGGTGTGCCCAGCTTTTAAGATCAATATTAAACATTGTTTGCATAAAAATGATTTTTAAGATACACAGTAGTGTCTTGTATCTCTCCTGCATTCTCACTACAAGTTTTGACTCATAAAGTCTCAACTGCGTAACACTGTTTTCCCTAGACTCAGTTGAAGGTCGTGTAGCTACATCTCTACTAAATGATGGAAAAAATGTGTGATCTATGTTATATTCTAAAATAGAAACTATTAGGAAAAATGGCATTAAATTCCATAAGCCTCTATTATTTACTATGTCATAATCAAATATTTGATAGGCTTTTTATTCTGGGGTTTATAAAAGACAATAATCAAATATGCATTCATCCAACAGTTGAGTTTTTCATTTAGAACACATTTTGCTTTGGTTTAGTTTCTTTCAGAGTAGAGCACGCACAGAACCTTTTCACTTGAGTTAAACTAAAGATGGTGACCCTCACATTACAAGTCTGTGTGACCAAAGTTCCCAGAATGGGTTTATTTTCATTGTGAGAAGAAACAGATGCCTTTGTGGAGTACCTGCCATGCAGTGCTGGACTAGTACATCCTCACAGACCTGTATCCTTATCCAACTCAGTGATGGAGTCACAGTTTCCGGAGAACACAGATGCTCTGGGGAATTCAACAATTCACCTAAAGTCACTCTGTAAAACTCAGCTGAGCCAGTGTATAACCCTGAATTCTGTCTAACTCCAGGGAATATGGTCTTCAGGTTGTATTACACTACCCCCATAAGTTGGTTCTATGAGGATACCAGCCAAGTGTAGTGCAGAAAGTCCCTGCACAAAACAAGAGTCCTTTTTTGCAACATATAACAGTTTTGTTCACTTTTAATGTAATACTAAATACTAGCTTTTCAATATCGGAGGAGCTGGGGATTAGAATATGGGAAATTGGGAATTAGTCTCAGTCTTTGGTCCATATGCATAGACATAGGTGTTAGTGAGTGGTGTGCCCCATGATTTAAGGTCCTACAATCTGATTTTGTTTTCATCAAAATATTAGTCACGTACTTTTGCAAATTACATTTAACCACTGTCTTTTAGTTTTTCATTGTGATGTTGCTAGGATGAAAAGTATTGTATATATTGTTCGAGTTTATAATGTGTATATAGATATATATCCATAGTGTATATACCACTCATCACAGAATCAGACTCAGGATAAGCTCACAGTAATTGATTTGTGTTACTATTAGTATTATTATCAAAAACAGCAACACAATGATAAGTAGCTCCATTTTCCTCTAGCATTTTAGAATATTATGAAAATTTAAATGCTATTGGAATATCTAGAAATCTCAAATCATCAAGCTCCATAATTAAATATTTCCTCTTTTAAAATATAATACAGAGTAGCCTTTATTTATATTAAGTATTCAGCTGAATTTCTTAATTGAATGTGATTATAAAATTCTGAAAAACACAACATTTTAATTTATATAGATTTCTACATTTTACAAAGTTATTATAAAAGCATGCTCATTTTATCTGGTAACATCGATAGTTGTGTAATTTTATAGTTAAGGAAATTAACACAAAACTGGATTATTTAACCAGTTCCACAGTTTATGAGATGAATGAGAATTGTCTTTAGAATGCAAATCTCACCCTTCATATCCCTGTGTTGGTGACTTTAGAAGCAGAGTGGGCACAGACATTCCATGTCCCCTCTGGCATAGTTCTTTTGTGTCTATCACCTGTCTTTTCTATTGGTGATGCCATGAGTCACCTGGGGCTGTGAGATCTGCTGGCTTACAGGCAAAGGGACCTGTTGCTAAGTGGTTACACACTCTGCTTTCTGCGTCACCCTGAACAGAGACAATTCAAGGATTCACAGCTTCTGCAGAGAAAATGATAAATTCCTAAGTGAGAATGCTGCATGCTGCTTGCAGTCCTGTGTGCTTGCATGGGATACAAAAGAAACGCATGCTTAGTTGCAAGGGGAAGAACCTAGAAACTCAGATTTCACAGAGAACTTTCCCTTGTGCCTATACTAAAAAACAAAACAAATAAAGAAAAAAACTTCCCCCAGCAAATCTTGGATTTGCACCAATCAAACAAAATGAGAGAATGGCATGTTTACTTAGTAGGGTTATTATGAGAGTCTATTACAATTACATGTGATTCCAGAATAAGAAAGAAAACCAGAAAGACTAAATAAGTTATGGAGGGTCTGGGTAAATCATTTAAGGTGTGTAAAGAATAAAACTTAGAATATATTGTTGATGTCAAACTTCTATTTAAATTAGTAGGGTTCTCTTATTAATCTGCTTTCTTGGTATTAGTTACAAATACTGACTTAAAAGAACAAAAACATATGTCTAATGAAGGTTTATTTAAATGTTTTGTGTTTGGTTATGTTTTATCTAAACATTATACAGTGGTTAAAAATACCAAGCTGGTGTAACTGACCTTCTGCATGTTCAATGACGTAGTGTGGCGGTCATGTGGACAGAGGGATTTACAGAGACAGTATTTTACCACTTGCCCTCCCAGGTCAACTGGGCCCCCGGCCCGTCTCTCTGAATGACCTGTAGCTCTGATGAGCCACATGTCTTCTTGTTTAAGGAGGCCATGGAGATGACATTGGATGGGCCTGTCTAGTCTACAAACAGAAGGAGCAACACAGAGGGAAAAATGACCTTAGTGCTTCCAAGTGAAGGCAAGGACAATCAAGGCCTTTGACTTTTTCTCAGAAGGTGGGACAAATGATAAAAGGGAGGCCAAGGGAGTCAGGGATTCCTTGCCATCCTCAGAGACCCCTGAGGATCAGAACCTCGACTGGCCTGGAAACAAAATGAAAATGATTAATTTTGAATATCTGCTTGGTCTTATACACCTGACAAAAAAGTACAGCCAAAGTTAAGATGCATGTTGGTTGACTGTCCGTGGAATCATACTCAAGGACATTATGCTTAAGTGTGTATGAGACGCTACTTAGACAATCAGGTCTTTCTAATGTTTTTCTACTTGGTAAGGAAAATGTCACCCAAGACAGAAGATATCAGGATGTTGGCTCAATTTTAACACTGAACTGTTTACTTGCAGCCAAGAGAGGTGGGATCACGCCACTGTTGTCTTCAACTGAAAAACAGGATGATTAAATGTCTTATTTTTTCTCTCCTACTCTAGAAACTATCTGGGAGGAACCTTGCACTGTCCTTCTAGCCACTCAGTTAACTGAAGTACTTGAAAGCACATCCTGAGTTCACTACACTTTAGTCCAATCCAGAGGCCAAAAGAAAAATGAAAAACAAGGACCAGACCAATGGATGCATGCTCTGGTGGACCATCAAGATATTCCAGTGGCTTTGATTGGGGTGTTTTAAAAGTATTGGCTCCTCCTGATTCTTTGTCTAGGGTTTGCAATGCTAATTCCTCTTGTCTTCTCTCTCACAGGTCTTTCTGGGCACTAATCAAGGACTTCCTTTCCTCTCTAAACATGGCTTTATTGAAATTACCAATGCTCGCTTGGGGTCTTTTAAATAGACCCACTGAAGTGGTACCCCAACTGCTATGCCCAACAATCTCTTTCAGCTGTAGGAAGCCAGATTGGTCATTGCCATACTTCCATAAAGGAATTTAGAGTTAGAGGTCTTCTATAGCATGAATAATGAGAACAGGGGGTAGAAATTGGCTAAGTAATTTAAGGTTAAACAACAACAAGAAACAACAACACAAAAACCTAGAAGTACTCAGTTCTTTCTCTGCTAAAAGCAGGAAATGTATTTGGGTTTCTTAGCAACCTCATCTTTAGCAGAGGCTAAAGATGCCAGAAGTGTTTGGGAGTCTCTCATCCCTGATATGGTTCCCAATGATTCTTAGGTTAGTGGGGAGTGCTGGAGTAGCAATAAAGGTCCATTAATGTGAGACACTTTTGGTTAAGAGAACAGAATTTCTGGCCTGGGTGGAGACCCAACATTTCCACTTGTGCCACGTCAGTCATCTGGCTAAGGGACCACCCCTTCCAAAGAAGGAAGGTGAGTTCACCTTAGTCCATGCCAAAGAGATAGGATGATTACGTGTCTTATTTTTCTCTCCTACACTTTAATGACACTGTACTTTTTCCTCCCAGAATTCCCACCCCCAGCAGGTTACAGGCAGGCAGCTTGATGAGTCGGCCAGTTTGTCTGAAGTACTCAGGAAGTGTAACTTTTCATCTTCTTCTATCTCTATATTAAGCATGCACCTTTCCGTGTCTTTGGGTTTTTCTGATACTTTGGGCCTTCTTAACTTCTTTTCTTAAGATGCCTCTCAGCACTGTGTCTGCCAGTCACCATGAGTCTGAACTCCACACTGGTAACATAAATAGCATTACTTATTTTTCCTTAGCTAAGATATACAAACTGAGATATTCATACACACATACACACACACACACACCACACCACACATACATATGCTGAGATATACAAACTACCTGGGATGTTTTTCTTTAAACTCTAATAAAACTGTCCTCAAACTTAAAAATAATTTATACATAATAATAATAAGAGTTAATATTTATTTAGTGATTTTTATTGAGCAGGTACTATTCCAGACTGTTGCCTCTTTTGTTTAAATTTCATGATACATTTGTGAGACTGTTAGCAATTAATGTCCCTTATTTGTATCACATCTAGAGGTTTCAAATGTCATGCCCGAATATACATTTCTCTTTAGTGGTAGAACCACGATAGGGTGCTATTGAAAATGATATCTTCATCATCATTAAACATTATTAGTTATAATCATCAAATCACCCCACTGACACCTCTCAGTGAATTTATAATGTAATAGTGTCACTTCATAATTTAAGAATATAAGAAAGGATTCATTCCAAACCTCATTATTTACTGAGGATGCAGGATACAACCCAAATCAATCTTAATACAACCGCTCTTTGTATTAGATGTGTTTCCAACCTCCCTGCCAAATGTTCTTTCTGCAATGCCAAAATGCCCCTCCCCTTCATATTCTGTGCCAGCTTCCACCCATTACTGCTAACTATGGCAAAGTTTCTGGGCTGTGATCCGAAACACTTACCTGCCTGGCTTGTCAGGATTAGGGCACACAGTCCCAGGACAACCATCAGCCGAAGAACTGAGACAGCCATTCCTGTTGACCTGGGTATTGGTGCAGATAAATTGCTTAGATGCACCTGAATCTTTGCTCCATTTATAGGACAGTTGTGGTGACATCATCTGCTGTGGAATTTAGGCTGTTGCACAAGATGTCTGAACAGCTTGCTCTGAGATCTCTAACAATAGGCTCTGCCCTGTCTTTCAAAATCAGAGCAATTTCTTTCTTTTTAAAAAATTTCAATAGCTTACAAAGAATTGGGTTTCATTTAGGCATTTTTCAAACAAAATTTGCCTTTGTCATTTCTTTTGACCTCCTCTCTATCCCTCCATTCTCCCTTGTTCTAGCCTAATAGCCTTCTATCAATTTTCAAGTCATACGTGACTTTTGCCTTTATTCCACTTTCTTGTTACTTCTTGTTTCTTTCTCAGGGCTCCTGTCTAGTTTCATACTTTACCCCACCCCCACAACTGCTGCTTTACATGTATGTAAGCATTAAAAGTTTAGATTTTCTTATGAGACAGAACATGTGAATTTTGTCTTTCTGAGACTAGAGTACCTTATTGATATAATATTCTCCTTCCACCACCCAGAAACCTCACAATTTCATTTTTTTCTTAGCAGGCTACATTTCAATATTCAGGCTTCTGTGGATGGACATCTGTTTCCTAGATATTGTGAATAGTGCAGCAGCAGTGAACATGAACGTACACATACTTCTGTGGTAGCATATATAGTCTTTTGAGTATATGCCCAAAAATGGTACAGCTAGGCCATACAGTAGTTCTACTTTGAATTATTCTGGAGGAACCTCCATATTGGCTGCATTAGTTTACAATCCCACCAACAATGAGTAAAGGTTTCCTCTTTCTCCATGTTTTTATTGATCTTTACTGTCAGTTGTTGTCCTGATCATAGCCAAATTGATTGGGGTGAGACGGAATATCAAAGATATTTTAATTTATATTGTTTTATTGTTAAGAACATTGAACATTTGAAATATATATTTGTTGGCTTTTGTGTTTCATCTTTTCAGGACTGTCTGTTCATCAGCACATTTACTAAATGACAGTTTGTGGTTTAGGTGTTTAATTTTTGCTATTCTTTATTTGTTCTGGATACCAATTTCATCTCTGAGATGTCGCTGGTAAAATGGTTGACCGTAGTTTCCTTGCTGTGCAGAAACATTTTAATCTCACCTAGTCCCATTGTCGATACTTAGGGATATTTTCTATGCTATTGAAGTCTAGTTCAGAAAGTTCTTTCCTGTATCTATAACTTCAAGTATGTTCCCTGTGTTTTCAGCTGGGAGCATCAGCCTTTTGGGTTTTAAAGTCATGTACTTGATCCTTTTTAATTGATGTTTTTTTGTACAGGGTGAGTGATGTGGATCTAAGTTTGTAAATAGCTGGTTTTCCCAGTACCATTTGTTGAACAGATGCTAAAGATATGACTCGGTTCTCTCCAAAATTCCAATGAGTTTCCTCACAGAACTAGATGAAAACAATGCAAAAATTTATTTGGAAATAGAAAAGACCATGCAAAGACAATGTATTTTAAATTTATTGTTTATTTTTTAAGTAATGATTTTATTTATTTGAGAATGTCATATGATATATTTTGATTACATTCTTTCCCCCCATCCAAACTGCTCCCAGATCCTCCCCCACATCCATAACCATCCAATTTCATTGTCTTTCTCCTTCTTGAATAAAGAGAAACAATCAGACAAAAAAGGCATTATGTCCAATTTTTGCTGGCTGATTGCTCCTGAGCAAGGAGGTTGGCCCTGGAGTGTGGTTGATATACCTACTGTCACTCTACTGAAGAAAACTAATTTTCCCATTCCCAGAAGCTATCAATTACAAACAGCTTCTATTAAGAAGAATGAATATTGCTGGAATTATCACAGTACCAGACTTCAAGTTATACTAAGTAGCTGATGAATTCAGCCTCCCACTGGCACAAAAATAAGCATATAGATTAATGTCTCTCTCCATTCTTGGAGTTGACTTCTTATTCACAGGTGGGCATGCCCTCTCAGATCATGTCCTTTGCTCATACTTTTTCTTGTTGCTGGGATAACTTGTCCATCTTCTCTCCCTGGGGCATTGCAATTTATTCTGCAAGCTTAGGTCTGAATGCCCACATTCTATGTAATTGCTGTGATATCTATCATACCTTACTTCTGCTGGAACTTCTTCCTTCATTAATTGCCCTTAGAACCCTTAATTTCATTGCCTAAGAGTTAATGACTTTAATTGATTTATCTTCCTTCATTCCGTGGATTGATCTATCTATCTATCTATCTATCTATCTATCTATCTATCTATCTATCTAATCTGTTATCTATCTTCTGTCTTTTTCTAATTATCTATCTATAAATAAAATTTTCAATAAAAATAAATACATACTGTCAAGGTTTTACAATCCATTTCTTCCAAAGACCTGACATTGATCTCCTTAGAGAAAGGTTGGTCTTCAGAAAGTCTCACTCACTCATCAGAAAATTCATCAAGCTAGTTTTATGCCACCTGGTACACTGCTTATGATGTGGCACTGTGCTTATATTGTGGGTCATTGGAGAAAAGACAGTCCAGTGACTACCTTTTGAATAGTCCATAAACCATGTCATGGATTCTGGCATGTTGCTGTTTGCTGGAAAAACAATAATTTTTGAGAACAATCCAGAAGGGCATGTTTTTCTAATGCACTACAGGAAAGCAAAAGCTATAGACAGTGTGATTTATGATAGAATTCTGCTGGCTTCTTGGGAGTTCAATGACATGGATCAGGCAAAAACCCTGAGTGAACTGCTTTTATTGGCTGGGTAGCAAGAAAATGGCATTGTCATAAGTATCACATTTGCTAGCACCATGCCTATGTGTAGAAGATAACTAATAAATAATGTAATGAATAAATGAAGTAGTGGATATTTTTGAGAACAGAAACCTAAACTGGTTGCCTCAGGTAGCTCTGTCAAGCAGTATCTGTGTGACAGTATCTGGTGCCACTCTGAGCTCCAGCTTCTTTATCTGTAGAATCAGAACATAATGTTTCCTGGCCTATGTCTCCACAGTACATTAAATAGCAATGATGAAATGTCTGATAGTCTGTACGGAGCCTTTCATGCATGTCAGGCTAATAGCAATTAACCGGCTATACCTTGTCAGTCACAGGCATAAGCAAATGAACTGGACTTAGATAAAGAGAAAATGAAAGAGAGTTTTACCCATGCTGGTAAAAGGAAGCAGTGGATTTTTTTCTGGAACATATCTCTAACTTGGTTAGCAAGTATGCAAATGAAAGAACTATGCTTTAGCTCCTACGAACATTGACATATTCCTCAATTTCTCTGTGCCTTGGATCCAAGTATCTGAAAAATAAGAATATTTATTTTTCTTGTGATTGTTTGTAGACTCAACAGGAAAATATATGTGAGCAGGTGGCACACTGCCTTGTACACACTAGGGGAAAATAAATGATGGGCATATTCTTCTCTCTCCTCCCTCCGTCTTCTCTCCCCTCAGCCTCCTCTTATCACCCCTTCCCTTCTCTCCTCTCTACCCTTCTTTCTTCTCTTCTGTGTTCCCTTCCCTTATATTCCACTTCATGTAATCCCATCCCACCCTTTCTCATTCTGTTCACTTGGATTGTCCCACAAAAGATGTGACACTTAACCATGCAAGAAACATTGAGATTAAGACTACTGTTACTAATAGAATACTCTGGTCACATGATAAATGAGATACAACACATAAACAGAGCAGCCTGAAGCTGCCATTATTATCTTTGTTTGATATAATGGAATACAAATTTAGAAAGATTAGGTAGTTTGTCAAAGGTTACAAATTCTGTGTGAGACAGAGCAGGGTATTGGACCCAAGGTTGTGTGGCTCCCAAGAATCTGCTAGTAAGCAAAACATTATATTACATTGGCAGCCACTGAGCCGCTGCCCTGTTAAAGTGCCTAGATCAAGCAAAGGGCACTGTAGTCCACAGCCTAGTTCACTAATTTATTTGCATCTGCTCTGTTCCTTGCATTGACCTCTTCAGTACTTATTGGCCTCTGAGGGAATTGTTTGTCTTCTGCACCCATGATAGCTTGATCTCAGTTTGATATACTGCATGTTCAATGCCCATAATGCCTTCTTAATTCTTGGCAGAAGGCAAACAGAAGACAAAGCTTGAAGATCACACAAGATAGCTAATTCCACTGAAGTTCAAATGAGAAATAGGAAGTATATCTCAGATATTTCACAGAATATAGCTATATTAAAATTACTTGTTTGAGCTAAAACTGATTTTATTCTTTTAGCCAACACTGAAATTTAATAGGGAAATCTTATACTCATTTGTGAAATATAGTAACTATGCTTGGCTGTGCCCTCAAAAATGTTTCCATACATAAAAATTTATATCGTGGAGTTACATTGAAGACAAAAGGGAGTCAAGTACATGTCAAAGGAATAGTATATAAAAAGTAAATAGTGTGTGTGAAGCCCAAATCATGCATGGCACTAGATGCTCTTTAATCGAATAACTGGAGTGTGTTTTCCTCTGAGCATTTCCTAAGAGAATCTTCCCTGGAGTATTTTGCCTCCCTTTTCCTCATCTAGAAGTCACAAGGACCCTCTCTTATCCCAGCTCCAATTCAGCTGAGGTTCAAGACCTGGCCTGGAAGGAATGTTTACAGTGCAGGGGAGATTGTCATTCTCAGTTGCTGAGGAGTGGCAGCACTCTGTCACTGTAAGACCTTTCTGTCTGTAACTTGTCACATAGCTAATTCTCATGACATAGGTGCATTTATTAATTCTTCATTCAGTGTACATTTTTGAGCTTGTACTATTTGCCATGTATTCTGCTTAGCACTGGAAAATACATAACACTAATCTTGTTTTGCTTAAGGAGACAAACTCATAATCAAATAGTTCCAATAGCTACAGCAGAGGCAGATGTTAATGGAGTTGTGACAGATTCCTACAGGGCATCAGCAGGGTGTGTGAAGGGTTATGGAGGGTCATTTGGGTGTTGAAAGGTAATTATATGAGTGTTGGCTATGCAAGCAAGGTATAGAGAAGACACTTTAGGCAGAAGGAATGAAGCATACACAGGCAGAGGTTCCTGGAGGAATAGAGCCTGATTCTAGGAATTAGCTCTCAGTTTCTGGAGTAATCACGTTAGAAACAACAATTAAAGCCGGGCAGTGGTGGCGCACGCCTTTAATCCCAGCACTCAGGAGGCAGAGCCAGGCGGATCTCTGTGAGTTCAAGGCCAGCCTGGACTACCAAGTGAGTCCCAGGAAAGGCACAAAGCTACACAGAGAAACCCTGTCTCGAAAAACCAAAAAAAAAAAAAAAAAAAAAAAAAAAAATCCCCAAACAAAAAATAAGTAAATAAAAATATTTAAAAAAAAAAAAAGAAAAAGAAACAACAATTAAAGTGAGCTGACTAAAATCTCAAATGTTCTTCAGTTAATCTGCATAGGTGAAAGAAAAAAAGAAAGGAAGAAGAAAGAGGAGTGGGGAGGAAATAGAGAGCAATGTTTCCAGGTAGGAAATAAAAAAGTTCACTAAATATTAAAACTCCACCCCATTGTTAGTGTCCTGCTGTGTTTTCCCAACCAGAATTTTAAAAAGCACACTGTCAACCACCCCATTACTACTTAGAAATGTGAAATTTCTTGAGCTCTTTATCACCAAAGAACCAAATTTTCTGACCAAAGCCCTATGGATTCTCTTTCCAGATATCCTTAAAATTTGTTTCTCCTACCTCCACAGTAAATGGTACCCCTGGAACTTTATCTGGTTACACAGTGAGAGCAGCCTAAGGTTTCTATTTTGTGATAGTCCCCATTGCAAGTTGCCCTCCACATTGGTGCAATTTTTTAAATTTCTAAAACAATAATTATGTTTACACCCTCTGTCACCTCCCTTACCTAATACTGTGGATCCTTACATGCAGATAAGACCTCTCAATGCATCATCCACATTTGCTTTTTGAGGCTTCCTCTCAGAAATATAGCAGAATAATTCCTAAAGCACAGCCAGAGGGCCACCAATCAGTTTGTGACTTCACCAGAGGGAGAATTTGTCTGGTATGTACTGGAATGTACACACTGGTTGTTTACATCCAGTATACATTCTGGGTTGGTGTCCATACCCTACTTCCTAAATCACTTAGCATTCTCTGAGTTCCTGAGTTTTGATTTGGCAAGTAGCTTATGATCTCTAACTTCATGTCTCTATTTCCAGCATGAAGGCAATTGGAGTATCAGCTTCATACAAATTTTATAAGTGAGATTATGCTAATGAAGACCTTGGCATGATGTGTTTCTAATAAATGCTATAGTACTTCAGCACTCTCTGATCATGATTATTACCTTTTGATCTCCTCCACATGTCACTTCCTCTATTATCTTACCAGAAGCACCTTCCCCAGGTGGCTTTACATGCTTATCATTCTGTATATTCTGCTTAGAAATAACCAGTTCCCACCAACTCATTGTTTAAATATTGCATCCTTCTTAAAGAAATTGTGATCACGTCACTGATCTAATCCATGACAAATCAATCACTTCTTCTGTCAGCTCACTCTGCACACACCTTCATGATAACATATACTGTATTGAATCATGAGTTATTGCTTATATATCTGCCACACCAATTAAGCTACAGGTGTCTCAAGAATGAGCCATGCTTTATTTATCCTTGAGTACCCTTTGTCTTGAATACTCGGCAATGATTGGCAAGTTAAGACTGTTGAATAAATGCATTGAGTGTCCAGTGGGTGCCTGTTAAATGTGTGAATAACAATTAAGTCCAGAGCTGGTTTCAGACGCCCATTGGAATGAGATTCAAGGCTTGAGCTAAAGGTTCTAGTGTAAACAAGTAAGGTGGTTAGGTGTTCAGTGGCTTTTGTTTTGCTAGTAGCTAAAACATGGCAGAGGGTGGAGGTGACATTCCAGAAGATGAATTTTGTCATAGTTCACTTGGACAAATGGGATGGAATGAGAGAGACAAATGTACATGCATATATATCTATCATCTTTCTAGGAACTGAACTCAGGACCTCAAGCACAATGAACACTAATTCTATCAGAGAGCTACCCCCTTAGTCTCCTCTCCAGTGTGTCCTCTATCTGTCTCTGTCTCTCTGTCTCTTTCTCTCTTCCCTTCTCTGTCTCTTTCTCAACTCTCTCCACATATATGTGTGAATATATATATATATACATATATATATATATTTGCCAAATTAATTACAGAAAATAGTGATTTTTCTTAAATATTAAAAACCAGAGCACTAAATTATCATTACAAAAATGTTCAATATGAAAGTAGGTAAAAAGGATGTGAAAACAAAAGAAAATATATTAATAATTACATTAAGTAAAAGCAAGAAAAGTCAAGAAGATGGTTAAGTAGATAAGGAAACTTGCTACCAAGCATAATGACCTAAGTTCAATCCCCAGTACCCACATGATGGAATAACTCCCATATAATACCTTCAGACCTTCACATGCCCTGTGCAATTCACACACCCCTCCAATAAATAAATGAATGCTAAAAGTTTTTAAAAATATAAAAAGATGTAGCTTCAGACACTAATTAAAAAAACCCATATTGTTTATATTAGTATCAAAATACACAGTATTCAGAACAAATAGTATTCAAAGGCATGGAGAGGCATTACAAAACTACAGAGTTAATTAACTAAGAAAACATATGATTGGTTTATACAAATGACAACAGATTTACAACATCTGTGAGGCAAAACCCAATAGTCAGTGACAGATCAAGTTTCCCAGTGATTCATAGATCATAACATCAAGAAGAATGCAGAAGAGTTACTAGAGCCATACTCTTCTTCTATGGTTTGCATGACCCCAATGGATATACAAAACTGCAGACAGTATCACAGTCTATACATAACATTCTAACATCCATACATTTCTATGATAAAGTTTAATTCACCAATCAAACATAGTAAGAGGCACGTAACTCCTGATAACTAATGATAGAGACAATTTCTAACAACATGCATGATAATGTTAATGAAATATAATGATCTCAGCATACAGTTTCCTTCCTTATTGAGTCTTTACACTTAAAGGTGGCTTCTCTGTGGTTCAGCTGAACTGACAGCATGCTTCTCTTGCCCTCTGGACCATTATAAAGTAAAGTAAAGTTTACTTGAACAGAAGTGCTGTGACCAAGTGGCACTTGATCTGATAATATAGTCAGCTAAAATGACTGAAAGGTTGTAACCCATCCATTCTCATTCCAAGTGGGTTGTAGCATGATGTGAGATTTCACCATCATGGTACTCGGAATGGAGTGTGGTTTAACTTTAGTGATTGGGCCAGTGAGGTGACTTAGAAGGTAAAGTCACCTGCTGCCTCCAGGCCACACATGACAGAAGGAGAGAACTGACTCCTATTCATTGTCCTCTGACTACCACATGTGCTCTGTGGCACAGAAATATCCTGAGTTTTCTGTGTCTATTAAGAAATTAAACATATACTTGAAAACTTCATCCATGGTGGTACACGCCTGTAATTCCAGCGCTTGAAAGGACAAGGCATAAATTTCATGGGTTTGAGGCCACATTAGCCTGTTAGTAAGTTCAAAATCAATGTGAGCTACTTAGTGAGACTCTGTCTCAAATAATTGAAAAATAAAAACCCAAAGCAAGAAGAACAACACCCTAAGGGCCTATGATAGGGCACAATGGTGAGGCACTTCCTTAGCATGCAGGAGGACTTCAGCAATAAAATGTTTCAACATCGAACAAGCAAAGAATAAAAGAGCTACAAACTCATTCACAATATGTAAGAGGATAAAACAATTTCCAACCAATTTTAAGAGTTTTTTTTAAGCTATAGTCTACAGAACACAAAACCTACCCCTCTGAAGTATCCTCTTTACTATTTCAATACAGTTATTGACCTGTTACAGGCACTTTTAGAAACTCTCATCAATTACAAATGAAACCCGTACATACTAGCAGTTGTGGCTCCTCTCCCTCTGAACTTTCCCTTCCTCACCCTGGCAACGACAACTTATGTACAGACTGGCCTGTTGCTGTCTTTTTTAATAGGAATAATGCCATAAATGACTTTTGCATCCAGCTTCTTTCACTTATTACATTGTTATCAAGGTTCTTGGATGTTCATTTTATATAACTATATGCCATTTCTTTTATTTCCTGAATAGTATTCCTGAATTGTATGAATATACTAAACCTTAATCATCAAGTCACACTTTAGCAGACATTGTTTATGCTGTTTGAGTATTAACCTTCAAGGAGATGGGCGTTCGTGTGAGTCTTTAGGGGACATGCAGTTTCAGTTTCCACAGATCTCACATGGCAATAGAATTACCTGCTCATCTCATTACTCACCTTAGCCTTAGAAGACTTTCAACCTCTTCAGTTATTGCTTGTAACAGGTCAATGAATGTATTGAGACAGTGAAGAGGATATGGTTCAGAGGGGGAGGTTTGTGGTCTGAGGACTAGAACTTAAAAACTGAACCATTTTACATTCTTAGAGGCACTTTTTTTGAGAGCTACAGTCTCCTCTACATTATAACCCAGTCGCTCTAATTTCTTTTTGTTCTGGCTTTTGTAACTGATGTGAAGTGCTATGTGAGTTCGATCTTGATTTGCATCCTGGTAGCCAATGACATTGAGTCTATTTCATTGTGATCATTAGCCAAGTCATTTTTTGAGGCCAACATTATCTTGATACCAAAATAAGAGAAAGAAATGGCAAGAAAATTACAGGTCAATAGTTACAATATGGACCTATTAAAACAGAAAAAAATCCTTGTAATTAATATAATAGTGACAGTCATTTGACAGTTTAATATTTATTAGATGTATGCAGAGGTAAAAACATACAATATGGTGTGTGTGTGTGTGTGTGTGTGTGTGTGTGTGTACTTGCTAGTAAACAAGAAACAGGAAGGAAATTTCTTAATGAAAGTCTATGAAACACCCTTGGCTGACATGCTTAGTCATGATGACAGCCTCTCCCCTAACATTACAAACAGGTGTAGATATCCTTTCTTACTGCTCCTTAAGGTGCTGTGCTGGAAGTCATCCCCAGAGCAGTGAGCTAAGCATCCGTGCCTAACAATTGGAAGAACTGAGACCAACTCTATTCACGGAAACACTGACTTTGTAGAAAGTCTGACCGATGCAGCAGAAGAGCCAGCAACACAGAATGAATGTGTCATCAACCAAGTGGGAAAAGGGAGATTAACACCTGAAAACCAACAGCATTATATGCATGGACTACTTAGAAAACTGAAATTGAATTGTACCAGTCTCACTAATATCAAATGCAATATATTTAAATATACATCTAAGAAAATAAGTATGTCGTGTATGCATAAACTTATATTATTCTATTGAAATAAATAAAAGTAAGCAAATAAATTTAATGTGTTATAAAAAAAAGTCTCCCAAATTATCCATAAATTAAATGTAACTCTTAAATTCTAAGAGGATGTTGTACAGAAACTGGTAAAGTAATTTTAAGAATGGGATTGCCAGGTCACTGAAAACACTTTTAACTTGCTATTTGAATAGAAAGATAAAGAATCAGTGCAAACCAGAATGTGTGAGTGTGTGTGTATGTGTGTGTGCGCTCTAGGCGCGCAGCGCGTGCGTGCGTGCGTGCGTGCGTGTGTGTGTGTGTGTGTGTGGTGTATATGCTAAGCTTATTTATGGGACAGAATAGAGTCCAGGAGTATGTCAACATTTTTTGTTTTTTGTGGTCAACTGTATACATTGAATGTAGACAGATAACCAAACAGAGAAAAGACTCCTTTTAGCACAAGTTAAATATGTGGGTATTCTTAGGAAAAGGAAAAAGGAAAAGCAATTTGGGGCTATACTCTGTTCTATGTATAAATTAATTCAAACAAGTTCACAATGCTTAAAGACAAAAACTTTAATATTTCAGGAATAGAATTACAAGGGAAAATTTTTTACTTATAGTCTAGACAAAAGTTTTCTAGATATAACCCTAAATATAAGATAAACACACATACTCAGGGACACTGTTTAGAAAGAAAATATTCCATCACTAGAAAAACTCATATTTCTTTGTAAAATTTAAAGTCAGACTATACAAATTATTTTCAAAGTGAAATGATTAGAAAATTTCCCAATTTTAAAATGTGGACAAAAGATCTGATCAAATGTCTCATTGAAGTACATACATGGACATAAAAACATATATGAAATGACAGCCTGCTCCCTTAGTCCTAGAAGACTAAAACTAAAACCAAAGGTGTCTCTTTCCATCCATCTATCAAACTGGATTAAATTAAAATAAATCAAACACAAAAAAGCAGCAGAAAATTAAAAAATAGAAACTCATATGCATTGTTGGTAGAGTGTGAAATAGGAACGTATTCTCTGGTATCCTGTTTTTCTACATTTTTATGCATATTATATCTATGCATACAAAAATATATATGTATCTTAACATATCCTTGGCCATATTGACCCATCAAACAGTTTCCTGAATGTATATATAATATTTTCCTGTGTATTACTTTATATACAGATGCACACACCCATAAATAGTTACAGTGACTTTGTAATAACCCCAAACTGAAATGAATGCAAATATCCTTCACAGGTAAATGAATAATAAAGCTTAGATAGCTCCTTGAAGTAGATGCTGATGCAGCCTCAAGAATGAACTACTTACATATGTGACAGTACGAATGGATTTCAAAGCATCATTGTAAATGATAGGATCTAAATGAAAAACTTTGCATGAAGAATTCCACTTGTATAACCTTCTCCAAAGAAGAAAATATTGTAGCTAGAGGAAACAGGTGAGTGATTGGTAGGGAGAGAGGAGGATACAGGAGTACATGTGAGCACGAAATGGTTTCTCTGAGACATAATGTGTCATGAGTATGAACACAGGTACAAAATTGCTGGGTTTGGAAAAACTCCCATTGGGATTTATACCTTAACAATTAAAAATGTGTGTAAAATATACATGAATATTTTATTCCATACAAACTATACACTAACAAAAGGAAAGAAATGATACTTGTAATAACATTGAGGATAGTGGCATGGTGGGAATGTTTTGGATAACTGTGGACTGGTGTATGTTATGTGCCAATTATGCAATTAACCTGTTGTGTGAACTCGAACTTGTCTTTTTTTCTGTTCTTGGGTCCAAATGTCTACAGTTTTCCAAAGAGGAGGGCAGAAAGAATAATGACTGGCATTCTCTCTTGCCTTGGCATCCTCTGATGGCAAATGAAGTGATTTCTTAGGTTGTTTTTGTTTTCCCCCAATCTTTGAGAACTGATGTTTTTGCTGCAGTCTGGGCTGGGTTTATGTCCTGGCATATTACCATACATTGCAAGTAAGGTGTATGTTATCGATGACTGGGCAAGATGTGTATGACTGAGCTCTGAACATGCATTGTCATCAGCAATCCAGAGCCGGGATGAATAAAAAAAATACACACAACAAAAACAAATCTCAAGCAATTATCTTGCACATGAGGTGTTTTGTTTTCTCTGCCTCTCTGATTGAATAGCTCGAATAATTTAGTAAGAATAATTTCCATTCTTTAGGCCCACTCCCATGGGGAACTCATGCATTCCTCACAATTACCCTACCCTGAAATATAGGGTCAGGTTGAGTATAATTATCCTCATTTTGTAATTACTGAAAAAAATCTAACACCAACAATAGCAAAATAAATTGAGGTGTGGACTTTTTTTTTTTTTTGAGACAAAGTTTCTCTGTGTAGTTTTGGTGCCTGTTCTGGATCTCACTATGTAGACCAGGCTGGCCTCAAACTCACAGAGATCTGCCTGGCTCTGCCTCCCGGGTGCTGGATTAAAGGTGTGGACATTTTAATGCACAAATCAGCCTCACCACGGCTAACAGGCAGAGGTAGGATGTGCACTTGTTGCTGTGTGTTACTAAAACCAATTAAGGAAGGTCAGATAACTGGTGTATAACCTGGATTGTACAAACCTGGTGCTTTAATTAGTGCTAATATTGCTGTGAAGAAACACCATGACCATGGCAATGTTTATAAGGAAAACATTTAACTGGGACTGGCTTTCAGGTTCAGAGGTTTAGTCCATTATCATCATGGCAGAAAGCGTGGGGACACACAGGCAGACATGGTGCTGGAGGAGGTGCCAAGAGTTCTACATCTGGATCTACAGGCAGCAGGAAGAAGGAGAAAACACTGGGCCTGCCTTGAGCTTCTGAGATCTGAAGACCATCCCCAGTGACACACCTCCTCCAACAACACCATTCCTACTCCAAGGAGGCCATACCTCTAATAGTGCCACTCACCGTGAGCCTATAGGATCATTTTCATTCAAGCCACCATACCTAGACTTAACTTCTCTTTCTGTCTCTCTGTTTCTCTGTCTCTTTCTGTCTCTCTGTTTCTCTGTCTCTTTCTGTCTCTCTGTTTCTCTGTCTCTCTCTGTCTTTCTGTGTCTCTGTCTCTCTGTCTCTCTCTGTCTCTCTCTGTCTCTCTCTGTCTCTCTCTCTCTCTCTCTCTCTCTCTCTCTCTCTCTCTCTCTCTCTCTCTCTCTCTCTCTCTCTCTTTCTTCCCAGATACTAACCTATAAGGTGCCAAAAGCCACACTATATTCAAGAAATACAGACATGGCCCAGCCAAGCACAATTCCAGCAGTCATGGAACCTGCTGGGGATGTACACGAACTGATGAGGGAATTCTATCTCAACAAGATCATCGCTGAATAGCTTGCTACAAGCATATAAGGAAGGCCAGGGAACGTTCCAAGGGGAGGGTCAAGCAGACCAAGATTTACCGACAGGAAAAGGAAAGTCGATAAGAGATCAAGGAGTTCAGCATAGTGTCATAGGGTAGCATGCACACTGGAAAATATCCAGGACTACATGCGTCTGGAATTCTGTAGGCTAGTTTCTATAGCTGGATTCCTGTTTAGGACAATGTAAAAGGGATTTAAGTGGAGAAGTGCTGTGGCCCCGATTGCATTCCTCAGATTGCTCACCTGTAGCAGAAGCTGACAGTAAGCTAGACTGAGTGCAACAGGACTGTTCAGAAGATTTTCATTGTAATAAACTGTCACCATAACAGTACTGAGGACAATAGAAATGTGAGATAGAACTGGAGTAGGAGTGATACAGAGGAACAGGTAGACTGGAGCCTGTTTTGGGAGTCTTTTCACTTCATACTTTTTCTATTGTGCTGTTGGTTTTTGTTCATTTTGTTGTTGTTGTTTTGTTTTTATAAATTTTTTATTTTGCTTTTTTAAGACAGGTTCTCATGTAACCTAGCCTCAAACACACTATACAGAGGAGAATATAAACTCTTGATCCTCTGGTCTATTTCCCAAGTTGTATAAGACTTTTGCTCACCCACAGGAGTGTCAGGTGGTGGTGCAGTGAGCTTCCTGTCATCAAAGTAGTGGGAAGTGTTTGTAGGAAACAAGAAGACAGATTTCATCAGGGTTAACATTTCCTTGAAGATTAGTTTTCGAGTCTGTGAAACACAGCGCTGACAGTTGCTTTCCTCTTCTGAAGCTTATGGGATGAGAAGGACTTAATGTTGGGCAGAATATGATGAATTGACACACAGAAGAGAACAGGGGAAGTTTGTTTGTGCTGATTCTGCTGTTTCTACATGAAATCCCTGTCTTAGGGTTTCTATTGCTGGGAAGAGACACCATGATCATAACTACTCCTACAAAAGAAAACATTTAATTGGAGTTGGCTTACAGTTCAGAGGTTTAGTCCATTATCACCCTGGCAGGAAACAGGTCAGCGTGCAGGCAGACATTGTGTTGGAGATAGGGACAGGATAGGAGAGTCCTACATCTTGTTCTGCAGGCAGCAAGGAGAGACTGACTTGAGCTTCTTAGACCTCGAAGCCCACCCCCACAGTGACACACTTCCTCCAGTAAGGCCACACCTACTCCAATGAGGCCACACCACCTAATAGTGTCACTACTTTTGGGCTAAGCATTCAAAAATATGTGTCTATGGGGGCTTACCTATTCAATATCCACAATATCCCATTGAATGCATCTCTGTATGTTCAAAACCTATTCAAGCTATCAGGTCCCACGCCAACTGGGAAGGCTAGAGTGTTGAGACCGTAACTCCTAGTCATCTGTCCAGAGCTTCTTTTTTGGCTCCCCAGGAATATTTGCAGTCACCCCATAAATGTGGTTCCCACGGGAACTCACTGAGAGCATATGGCACAGACTTGGAAGTCAGAAAGAATAAAGTTTGGATGCTGCTTCATCCAAACATCAGCCAAGATATCTTTGGCAGGTTACAGAAGCTTTCTAAGCTTTAATTTTACTGTCTATAAAATAGGAATTAAAACATCTGCCTCTTGCTTGAGACTCACTAAGAGACACAGATTAGCTAATACATGTAAAACAAACATCATAAGCTTTGGTGCAGAGATCATGTTGTGAGGGGTACTTTTTGTTTCAATTTTCTGGTCAAATATCCTTTGGTTATTTTCATTTCAAGAGTTTTTCTTCTATCTCCTGGCCTTAGCTCTTGCTCTCAGTTCTGAGCAATGGACACAATATTCTCCACAGCAGCTCTCCTACCATTAAGTCTTCTCACTCCAATGCCTATAACGTTCCTCAAAAGATGAACATTAAGGTTCATTTACCACATTCCTGCTATTTTCAAATGTGTTATAGAGCATCCCTATCCATTCAGAACGGAGATGATGCAGATGATCTGATAACTGAAAGATGGAAAAACTTGCTCTGAGTTGTTTAGAGATGTTACAGAGACAAGGCAAGCGAAAATGAGGCTCTGGGATTAGAAATGTTTAAGACTTCACGAGAAGACCATTTTAGACCTTCTTGAGGAGCTAATTCTATTCACTTGACCACTAAATTCCTTGTTGTTCCTGGTGAATGATCTCAGACATTTTTGCACATTATAGAAATGTAACAGGTGTGGACATAAAGAAAAACAGAGAAAAAAAGGGTAATGGTCTTATAATGAAATCCATTGTAAGTAGTGTGATTTGGCAAAAAGGGACCAGTGGCAGGTGTGGTCAGGGCTGACTATGACTTTTCTTTTCCTAGAATATTTGGAATGGATGCATTTTTAAAATTTTCTTGAAGTAACATGCTTATTAACACTTTTATAAAATTTTATAAATGACAGGAAATTACCAATCACTGTATTGTGGGTGTTAACATTTCTGTATTTGGACTTGACTTACAAGGGAGCTACACTTATGTGACATTTCAGCACACAAAGATTATGGTCAGTTGGAAAGAACTAGATAGAAAAAGAAGGTGGGAAATAGCAATAATCAAGGGAAATGTCCCTAGGGGAAAGCTGGGCTGTTTAATGCTGTGGCCACCAGATACATGTGACCATTTGCATTAAAATTATTTCACATGAATTAAAAGTACAGTTCTTCATCCATGCTTGTCACCTTTCTGCATTCAGTAGTCAGACAGGGCTAGCAGCTTGCTTATTAGAACCCAGCTGCTCATGTAACACATCTCAGGGAGTTCAGTTGTGTGCTGCTGTCCTGGGAGTGGTGAAACACACAGAGAAATTATAAAGGTTGCTTGTGATCAGAGGATACACACACACACACACACACACACACACACACACACACGATTTTTAAAGTTTAAACTTCACTGTGTTGTTAGATGAAGTAAAATGTTTTTGGTAATGAAAAATGTAGGATGCTCAATTCAATCTGACACGAACAGCAAAAGAACTTTCAGGTATTTAAAAGGCTATAGAAACAGTTCTCTTAAAACTTTCATTCAAGTGCTTTTTTCTTTTTATTTATTTACTGTCATTTTCCATTCACCCTTGGCCTGACTTTCTACCACAGAAAAATGGCTGAATTGTATTGTCTGGGGGTCAGGAAGAATTTTCATTGATTTTATATGAATGTATGCTTGTGTACTATACAGATGAGTTTATGTGCACCATGCATGTGCAGGAGACTGGAGAGGCCAGAAGAGGGCATCTAATACCCTAGAACTGGAGCTACAAATGGTTTCTGAGCTTCTAGTAAGTGCTGGGAATAGAATTTGGGCCCTGTGCAAGCACAGCAAGTGTTCTTAACCACCTTCTCTCCAGCCCACAGGGTAAGTCTTAAGTTCACAAAAGGCCCAGTTCAGACAGAGACAGCATACCGTCCTCCCACCCATGGTAAAGAAAATTCCTGCTCTTTCCCAGACTTGCCCTTTCATGTGCCTGCCCACTCCTGTGTGATTTTTCTATGGCTAAGGGAGTGCCATTTGCTGACGGGTGCCTGACAAATCCAGCATGGCACACATGACAGGGAGTGTAAATAGGCTTAGGCTGGCAGACCCAATCTCTGCTGGGAGGGTGGAGCTGGTCCCATCCATCAGCCTTCTGGCCATCACCCAGGCTGTTTGGGAATTGAATGGGGCATTGGGAAGCAATTAGCAATGCAGTTCAGGATATGAAACCACTGTATGGCTCTTATTTCAGAAAACAAAACAAACAAATCACACACACACACACACACACACACCCAGTTTATGAGAATTGATTCCATTTCTAAAACTTTAAGGTATAATACAAAGAAAAAAAGATAATTTTTTTGCACTAAAAACAACAACCAGAGTTGTTATGTTGTTTTTAAAATGCTATATAGTTTTATTTAGAACAAGATTTCACACACACACACACACACACACACACACACACACACATACACACACACACAAAGTAAATTCAGTGTTTTAAGGTGTGATTCTCCAGGAACTTTCTACATAAAATATCTACTGCCATATGAACACTATGAGAACCTGTAAACTGCTGGCCAAAAAGAATAGTTACTATTTTACTGCTTCTCTTCAAGACAAAGAAAACTGAAAAAATGTGCTTAAAAAATCATTTAAAATTCTTGCCAAGTAAGTCAACAACAGCAGTAACTTCCAAATGGAGATTTTCAGTTCAGCAGTGAAAATGATGGCGTTGTCACTCAAGAGAGGAGCTACTGTCATTGCATGCATGCTGTAGCAACTGTTTTTCTGTTTTGTGAAAGATAACTCAAACATATTCTTAATGCAATGAATCATGGGAAACTCATGTAAAACCAGCCACGCTTTGGGGACCTATCATAACTAGCTAATCAAAGACACTTAGTGTTGGCCATGATGAATCCTAGCACCTACTTGGGAATCTGAAGCGGGAGTATCACAAGTTTGACTCCAGCCTAGACATTATGATGAGATCCTGTCCTGTCTCAAACCAATGAGATGGAATTACTTACACTAGTCAAAAAGTTATTCAGAAATGGCTCTCAAGCAGGGCTACTTGGCACTAAATGATTGTGTTCTAACTTTGGCCCCTACTTGCGTTCTGCTTATAGTATTGTTTCAAACATAGACATGCTCCACCTCAAGAGTGAAATATGGAAAGAGAAGGCAGAGAAATGCAATCAGCCTGTTCTAAGTGAAGATCTTCTAAAGAGACACTATGTCCACCATTTATTTTTCGGATTTTGAAAATACTATATCCCAAGAAATTGGAATTCTTCCAGGATCTCATACTGGGAAATTCTCCCAGAAAGAGATTTACACCTTTCCAAAGAACCTTACTGGAGAGACAATGAGTGATCAGCAAGGGGCTGGACTGAACTGTGGCCAGGAATACTTGGCTGTGCATTGCTCTGGCCCTCTGCATAAACCTTAAGCTCATGTCAGAACCCACAAGATGGACTTGGAAGGGTCCCTGGATCCCTTTGTCCCTCTTTTCAAACTGGCTGCATTTAAAAACATGTCTCCATTTTCTATTCTTCACTATTAAGAAAATAGAATTCAGAATACATTTCTATGGAATTTTATAAAGGGATCAGTGAAACTTTTTCTCTATGTACAACATCATTATTAATATAAAAGACTAATAAAACTTGTTGTAAAAAATCATAGTACCATAAAATGTAGAAGAGATTTTCTGTGAAATGTTCCATGCTACTCTGCACAGAAGCAATTGACGACCAGTGGCATCGGGGAGTCTGGCTTCAAATGTGTTATTTATTGTGTTATTTCTTTCTTGCTATTATCCCTACCACCTATTTCTCTTTTATCCCTTAACTATTCTTTTCTTTTTCCCCAGCTCTGAGATGGCTCTGTGGTGGTCCTGTTGTCTTCCTCTTCCTTTTCTAGGTGGAACAAGTCATCCTTCACCTCAATTTTGTTAACTTGATTTCCATCTTCGTCTTCTTCCTCTTCATGGTTGACAAGTAGAATTTCATCAAACTGAAAAGATCTCATAGTGTTGAGATAATATTTTTGTACACTGTGTGAATGAAGATGTGTTTTTGTTTTACCTCACCTGGTAAGGCACTTTCTTACTGGTTTAATAAAGTGCTGACTTGCTAATAGCTAGTCAGGAAAGGATAGACAGGACTTCTGGGGTAAAGAAAGGAACTCTGGGAAAGAATATGAGGCAAGAGATGCACCAGTCAGACACAGAGGAAGTAAGACTTACAGTACTGAGGAGAGGCAACGAGCCACGTGGTAGAACATAGATTAATATAAATGGGTTAAGTTTTATGAGCTAGTTGGAACAAGTATAATCTAAGGCCAAGTATTCATACTTAATAAGAAGTCTCCTAAAAGGGAGACACATGGAGGGCCTCAGGAAGGGAAAATAGTTAAGATCTCCTGGGTAAACTGGGAGAGAGGGTAGAAGGGAAGGGATGAGGAATGGGAACAGGAGGGACTGAAATGGCTGAGTGGAGGGAGGGATGGACAGAGAGAGCAATGAAAGAGATATCTTGGTAGAGGAAACCATTAGGTGGTTAAGGAGAAACCTGGTGCTAGAGAAATCTCCAGGAAGCCACAAGGATGACACCATCTAAGACTCCTAGCAATAATCAAGAGGGACTGAACTTACCTAGTCAGATTAGTGACTAACCTAATTGTCATCATAAAACCTACATCCAGTAACTAATGGAAGCAGATGCAGTGATCCATAGCCAAGCACTGGCCTAGCTCCTAGACTTCAGCTGAAGGAAGGGAAGAGGGATCAGAGGAGCAAGTGAGGTCAAGATCATGATATGGAAAACCATAGAGACAGCTGACCCAAGCCAGTGGGAGCTCATGGAGTCTGGCCTGTCAGCTGGGGAACAAGCACGGGACCAAACTAGGCCCTCTGAAAGTGGATGACAGTTATATGGCTAGATCTGTTTGGGGAGCCCCTGGCAGTGGGACCAGGTGCGTGAAATGGCTTTTTGGAACACATTCCTTAGGGTGGGATACCTTGCTCAGCCTTGACACAGGGGGGAGGAGCTTGGTCCTGCCTCAACTTAGTATGCTAGAGTTTGTTGACTCCCCAAGGGAGGCCTTACACTCTTTGAGGAGTGCATGGGGGGTGAGATTGGGGGAGGTGGGGTGCAGGAGAAGGGGAGGGAGAGAGAAATGGGATTGATATGTTAAATGAAAAAAAACTTTTTAAAAATAAATTTTTAAAAAGCCAAAAACAAAAAAGAAAAAAGCCTCCATGTCTACGGAGAGACAAGCTACAAATCAGGAGTCATCTCCAGTTAGTTATCTGGCAAGAGATTATTATACAGGAGATACTAATAAGATAAAATATTAAACATCAAACCTCTAGATATTCCAGTTAGTAAATGGACAAATTCACTGGGGCAATGTAAAAAAAAGAATGAAAACATACAAATAGCCAAAAATGCATGAAATAAAACGCTCAAAATTTTAGCTATCAGTGAAATGTGAATCAAAGCTACATTGATATCTATCTCACCACAGTCAGAATGGTTATCATTAAAATAAAATATAAATAAAAATATGTAAGAACCACAAATGTTGATCAGGATATAGAGGAAAGGGATCCGTATACAATGCTTGTGTGATATAAATGAGTGCTATGGAAATCAGCATGGCAGTTAGTTAAACTTAGTACAGCCATATTACATAGCTCTAGCTATTCTACTCCTGAGCATATACATGGAGAAAACAAATAGGCATAGATTTGTCCGCCTATGCATGTTTATTGTGGCACCACTCACAACCATTGAGTCAAGCTATTGAATCAGCATAGATGTCCATCAATAGAAGAATATCAAAGAAATTTTTGTGGTACAAATACACCATGGAGTGTTACACAATCATTAGTAAGAGAGAAACTTGCTGTTTTCACAAAAATGCCTGGCTCTAGAGTTAATGTTCACGCTGCTGCTTACCAAAGCCCTCTGTGCTCTATGCTGGCAGTTAAAATACTTTCTCACTAACTTTTAGGATTGACACCCTTTGGAATTAGTAAGGTGATATGTTACTGTTTTTAAGTGTACAAAGAACATCCAAAAAGTAAAGATCTTGACTTTGTTTCCACTAAGACTGAAATAGTTAGCATTTAGGTGTTTCCTCCCCAGGCTTCAGACTCAGAAAAAACGTTGTCCCTCTGACTCTATGTAGACGCAGTTAGTTCACTTCAGTCATACTGAGGAGCCTTGGTTCTTTACAGTGATCAATATCCCTTCATTTGTCCTCTTACAACCAACCTCCATAAACAGCCAGGATCTCTTCCTTCTTCTCTTCTATCTCTCATTTCACTTATCCCTTCATCCATCCTGTGGCAACTCCGATTTGAAAAAAAAAAAATGAAAAAAAAAAAAAAACAAGAAAAGGAATACAAATACACCATTCACCAACCACAGAACAGTGTGGGAGAAAAGCAGCAGAGTATCTGAGAGTCCAAAGTAGTGAGAAGAGACCTTGGCCTTCCCTTCCTCCATGTTCACATGTTCCCTTCCACAGCTGTCCAGAGGCTTGCAACATCTTTTAAATGTAATGTGATCAGATTATATATTGGAATATTATGGGGTAGAAAACTTGGACTAGGGAGAAAATCAGCAAGAAGCTGTGAAATAAGTTAAAATTATGTCATGAGCTCAGACAAAGTGGGAAAAGGCAATTAATCAACAGGCTTCACTGTGCAGATTAAGCAGAGGATACAGGTAACAGTGGCATGTGCACTAGAGTTTTTCAGGCCTGACTTGATCGTTCTTGGTCATCAAGACTATGACAATGACTTTATCAGGAAAAAGAAGCAGGCAAGGGAAATCAGAGGAATTAGGGCAAATTCCAGGGGATCGTATGAGTTGAGATTAGGGTTTTCTCAAACATCTGGGTATTTTTCTTTCAGCAGATGGAACTAGAAGAATGGTGTTGAGACCAGGACACCAAAGATGGAATGGTTAAAGCTTTAAGAAAACAAAAAGTGTGAATTTGAATTGGTAGCATTTTTTTTTAATCACTGCAAATCAAGGACAGATAATGACCAACAAATTTGTGAAGAAGTGCTAAGATTATCTGTAGGAGACACTTAAGAGTTGATTCTCTGAAGGAGCAAACAGAGAGTTTCAAGGATAAGGGGAGTTTTTTGTGATGGTGCTAGGAAGACTGGGAAAAGGTTCCAAATGAAAAGTTGTATCTCCTTTCCCAAACAGAAGTATGGTCCAGTTGTGGGTAAAATCCACTGACACACAATAAAAAGTACACTCCCTATCCACATTCTTTTTTTTTTTTTTTTAAATTGGCTCCACTCTAGGTCAAAGAGATACAAACCACCTGGTCTTGCTCTAGAGGACCAAAGCCCATCAGATAGCATCTGTTTGCTCATCCAGAGCCATCTACCACCCATATGTACTCTGTTCTTTGATCAATGAAGCTGATTTAGTTGGTTTTATCAATGGGTTTCCTCTTACCCTGTTTTCCTGTTGTATTTGCTCAGTGTGACTGATTGGCAGCAGGAAAGCATGGTGGGTTATCTTTTCTCAATTTGTTGCTTGTTCTGTTATCATGTGCGGCTGTATCCCTCCACAGTGCCTTGTCTGTAGGAGGGCTCAATGGAATTCTGGCTAGTTATAGCTTACTGTGGCAGTATGTGTATCAATAAATGACAAAAGAGAGACAACTTTTAGTATCAGGTGTCACATGATTTACTTGCCTAAGTATGACTTTAAGACTCTTCCATTCTCTGAATACAGAATGTATAAAGAGCAATGTACAGAAACGAAAAATCAACTTCTGGTAACTAGAAGAAATGCCATTTCAGACACCACTGAACTTATTGTGTTGGAATCCACACTAGAAAAGATACCCAGAATTTGGGAAATAGTGAGTTCGTTTGCAGACATAGATATGGCATGCCTAGTGGGACTGAGGTTGACTCTTTTTATTTTATTTTATTTTATTTTTTTAGCGTGTGTACTTATCAGCTGTATATAAATATCTAAAGTTACAGCCTCCTTATAAATGTCAAATTTCTATATGACAACTACAATAATATTAAGGTTACCACAAAGAGTCAAGATGACAATGTATTTCTGTATTGTCACGCAGTGATTATTCACTAATCAAACACTGTTAAAACAATTAAGGAGACTTTAGCCTACAGTTGTCTCTGTGAATGGAGCTCCCACACAAGCAAATCAAAACCCAACTCGATATGAACAATAAAGCAAAATAGAAGCCTAAACAACCAGAAACTACCAACTAATTTCTAATTAGAGACTCTCCCCTGGATTATGCATGAATAAGGCAAACGCCCACCTGTATCCAATCTAATGCCTCTGCTCTGCCTTTGTATTCTGTCTATGGAAGTCTGCTGCCCAGACTGAAGAACACAGCTTTCTGCACCTCCACTGGTTCCAAGCTCTGACTGACTCGTGAGTCATTCTTACTAAGTCAACTGTGTGAAATTTCAACCGAAGTTTTTCTTTCAAATTAGAGAGACATTGACTGTGCCAGCAACTATGCAGTGGGTTCAAGGGCTAAGAAGGCTGGCAAGGCTCCTGACCTCGCGAAGCTGAGGCTGGGTTTCAGTCTCCTGGACTAAAGTTTTACAGAACGGTGTAGTAGACCTGATATTGACCTCAAAGGGGAAGGCGTGTGGTGTGGATGGTGGGCATCATTTATAAAGCATGCTGAGGAAGCCCAACCAAGTTACTTCAGCTCTGTGATCACTACAGGTATTCATCCAGATTAGAAGCCTACATTAGCGTTCCTAGAACACTGACTTTATGAGCTTCTTCAAGGACGGGGCCAGAAAAACAACTATGATTAAAAAGCTTGGGAGTTTAATCCTCTACCGCGGAGTCACGATATCTGTCAAATCATATTAAAGGCCCCAGGAGCTATCAAATAAAGCATAGTTTTAAACAGTGCAATCCAACATTTCTGTCACTTATTAATAGAGTATTGATAGAGCCCTCCTTTGATCCCCTATTCTCTCTTTCTGTCTCTCTCTCTGTCTCTCTGTCTCTCTCTCTGTCCTTTTCTCTACCTGTTTACCCTCCTCCTCCCGTTTGTCACAGTAATTTGTGGCTATGCGGGACTGCTTCTCTATGACCATTTGTACACATGGTAGTTTGAGACTCTTTTAGCTAGTGAGGAAGAAAGAACTTTTCCAAGCAAGGATCACACTTCTTCTCTACAGGAAGAAATAACTAAGATTAAGCACCGGGCTTAGTAGAAGGGCAGGGATTCGGAGTGAGCACCTCATGACTTGTTCTCACATTAAGCAAGTCTCTGGTCTTCAGCTTCTGTGTCTGTGAGAGGGTGTGAGAGGGTGTGGAAACATCCTCTCAGCTAAGAGGCCAGGTCTCTGTCTGAGCTGTTTAAAAATCAGTGCTGAGGACCCCTCCCTGCCTGGGTGTAAACGGAAAGCCATGCATGGGTGCCTGCAAAAGGCAAAGACGATGTCTGGTGCTCTTCTTCCTGTTACCTCGGAAGCAGTTTTTCCCCAGTGAAAGCTGGACTTCCTCTGCCAGTGTAAGGGTGGGGTGGCCTACATTTGGTTTGACAAGGGCCCACAGACTTTGATTAAGTGCCCAAACCTGTCCTACTTGCTTACCATGTGTTTCAGAAACAAAACATGATCTAGAATGGAGGTCATCTTGTCTCAACAGGTGTTGGAGTTTTACATTCTCTCATGCGAAGTTCACAAGCCCTCACGGTGAGGCAAATAAAGCCCGTCTGCTATCGTGTTCTGATACCAGAGCTTCATTTTCCTGTGTGCTGACAGATGGACAGTGTGCTGACAAGTTTGCCACACAAATGAAAAACAGTTGGTGATACACACAGCAAAAGACTAATGTAGGAGTTTAGGCAGCTCAGAAGGGAGCATGGGCAAGGAGGTACTGAGTTAATACCTGAAAACTCATGTTTATTACAGCTCTATTCATAAGATCCAGCCTTAGTCCGTCAACAGGTGAATGAATAAAGAAAATGTGATACATCCAGTATTAATTATTTTTCTCATTTCTGTGACAAAGTACCTAATAAAAGCAACTCATGAATGACTCCTCCAACAGCCACCCTCCCCATCTCTCTCCTCTTCACTTCCTCCCCACCCACTCCTCTTCCCCCTCAGTATTAACATCTTGCAATGAGAAAACAAAGTTAAAAGCTGGCTATCCCACTTACAGACTGGATGACCTTGTGCAAGCTGTGGGTGGCCTCATGAAAGCCATGCACCCTCTGAGTCTGCTTTCCCGCCTCTTGTCCAATGGTAGAATTGCCCTTGTTTGCTGTCAACCTACTTGGTGAGGTTCCGATGATCAGAAACAGACGTTAAAAACAATGTAAGAAGCAGCAGATATACTGAAGATTTGTGTTTAGTACATGCTTTAATGTGGTGAAGGAGCACATTTGTCTAATATCGGCTTATTAGTATTTTTTTAAGATTTATTTATTTTATTTTATGTATATAAATGTTTTGCCTGCATGTGTGTCTGTATAACACATGCATGCCTGGTACTCAGAGAACCCGTAAGAGAGTATTGGATCTCCTAAAACTGAAATAACAGACAGTTGTGAGCCATTATGTGGGTGCTGGGAATCGAACCTGAGTCCTCTACAGGGGCAGCCATTGCTCTTAACCTCTGAGGCATCTCTCAAATCTGGCTTATGAGTATATTGAAAATGATGTACTTGATAGGTTCTGCGTTGGAATCCAAAAGAACGGAAGAGATAACTACTGGTTCATATCAGTCAGATGTGAGGATGGGTTCCTCCAACAGTGTTGCTGTGTGAACTCAGGTGCAGGAATGTGTTTATTTGACTCCAAGTAAGTCCAGCATTCAAAGTAATTGAAAATCATTCAGATCTTTCCATTAGTCTTTTGGTAAAGGACAACACATATACGGCACATAACTAAAACCATCTTACCATACCTTTTTCCAGACCTCGCAGTCCTGGCATCTCATTCTATTTGTGGTGATTCCAAGTCTTTCCTTTATTTATTTGAACCTTCATGATCACACAAGTCTCCGTTTGTCTCCATCACAGCAACAATAGTGAAACTGAGCCTGACTGACCCTTTCTTGTTATTTCTCTTCTTTCGGTTCCTAAACTTTATGCTTTTACTTTTGTAAGTACTTGCCTTCCTGGTGAAATTTTTCTCTCTTCAATTCTGTCTTCATCTCTTCTCATTTACTAGTTCTACTTCAAAAACAGGGCAGAAGCAAATCTGAGAGTGTTCTGAATCCGTCTGTTGAGGTTGAAGAAGGAAAGAGACAAAATAAAGAGCATACGGAATTGACCCTAGCGTGTTGTGAGGAGCAGAGTTAATAAGTACAAATCAGTGCAGACACAGTTGTAGTTCTTGTGGCTTAATTCCATCTCACCCAAAGAATGATTGAATGTGGCTGTCTTCGTGAAAAGTTTGTATGATGCGGACATATATGGGTTAGTTGTACCAAATTACTCATCATTTGATGAATAATCACTCTTTTTCTTTTATGCTGTCTTCAAATATCTATTACATACATGTAATAAATATATATATATATATATATCTTTCCTAAATAAATAAATATCTTTCCTACTGACAAACCTCCTTGTGCTGGCTAGTTTTATTTCAACTCGACATAAAGTCACCTGAGAGGAAGGAACCTCAATGCATTTTATAAGATTGGGCTGTACACAAGTCTATAGAAATTTTAAAAATTAGTGATTGATTGATGGGGAGGACCCAGCCCACTGTGGGTGGTGCCATCCCTGGGCTGGTGGTCCTCGGTGCTATAAAAAAGCAGACTAAGCAAGACATGGGGAACAAGTCAGTAAGCAGCACCCCTCCATGGCCTCTGCATCAGCTCCTGCCTGCAGATTCCTGACCTTGAGTTTCTGTCCTGACTTCCTTCAGTGATGAAAAACAATATGGAAGCATAAGCCAAATGAACCTTTTACTCCCCAACTTGCTTTGGTCGTGGTGTTTCATCACAGCAATAGACACCCAATCTGAGACTCTCTTCAAACCTGGATTAAATACTTTGATTTAGCTTTAAAAAAGAACAGACACATATCCTCCTCAAATGTTAAAGGTCTTTCTCTTAAAAGAAAGATCCTTTGTTGCCTTTGTTAGTAAAGGTAAGTAGGACTCGGGTTCTGAATTGTTGCAGAGAGAGGGCTTCACAGGACAAGCCACTCGGTTGTTGAGCACCATCTTGTGGATAAGTATGAGCAGCGCGGTCATGTGTTGAAATTTGCTGATTACTTTGGACTTTTTTTTTTTTTTTTTTTTAACCTCAGCTTTTTCATACATCTGAGGACACTCACCAACCTCATGTCACCTGATTTTATGGTAAGCACACAGAGCTACTAGCAGGATAGCTTTATGTATCTCAATTTGAAATACACTGACAGAAATAATAGGTTGCTAGAGAAGAGTAACCATAGTAACTAATACGAGCAGTAACAATAAAGCACACTAAAGGCCAGGATTTACTAGCTGTTTACCTTGAATGCTATATTCTTTATGTGAAGTATTTCATTTAATGCTCACAAAAGTCTTTCTTATGGATGCATTTTTTCTTTTATTTTAAATATTTGTTGTTGTTTTGACAGAATCTAACTAAGTCCACAATGGCCTGGAACTCACAATCCTCTTACCACAGATACCTGCTATGATTAAGTATGTATACCACACCTGATTTTCACTGAAAAACTAATGGTGTAATTTCTTTGAAATTCACAAATCAGAAACATTAGCTTTACTGACAAGACTTGAGACAGACCTCAGTTCTGTGTGACTTGTCACATAAACTTAGCGTTGGAGTCTAAACTGCTCTGAGGTGCTTGTGAGAGGGTTAGGTTGGAAACATCATTTTAAAATTAAGTTTTAGGTTAGCATATGAAGTAATGAGTTTCACCGTGGCCTCTTCATATGTGTGTCTCTTTGCTTCGTCTTTCTCCCCGACTGCTCTCTCCAGTACTCCCTCCTCACCTTCCACTCGTTCTTTCTTTTCCTCTGGTTTTTCCTCCATTCTACTTCTCCATGGCAGGTGTAGAATCATCATTTTGTAGAAAGAAGATGTGCATATATGTGTGCATGTGTGCGTGTGTTCATGTGACAGGGCAGAATATGGGACACATGTCCATGGTCTCTAAATGAATAAACATCTGTTATAGAAACACAAATATTTTTCTTCCCAAATGAATATATATATTGTAGCATTTTTGGGTGACTAGGTTTATGCCCATTTATACACTGTAACTTTCCATTAGCTGCAGTTGCTAAAATATGGACTAATCTGTCCATGGAGACTATGAATTCCTCATTATTAGTGACAGTTATTTAGTGTGAATTGATAACTTGGTAGTAAGAGTTCTTGGCTTATGACCTGTTGAGTGGTTCCATTCACATCCTTTCAGAAAAGCCCACTGAGGATACAATTTCTACAATAAATTTCAAAATGGAGTCCTTGGCTCACTAGGCTCCATGGTCCATGGAATTCTTCAGCTGGAGCGTGCTGTAAGTGGATGCCTTTGATCACAAGTTGCAAGATAAAAACTCCCCTAAAGAAAGGCAAAATAAGCATCATGAGAAATAGAATGTATCTGAAAAATATACAGGTAAGAATTTTGAAATTACAGCCACTAAAGTAGAGTAGCTCCTTCCCATCCAGAATGAATGTTTCTGCCATGGATTTCAGTTCTCTCCTGTCTGTGGCATGTCTTCCTTTGTGCCCCCTTGTCCGCTCGGCAGGCAATAGATCCATAGATCCTGTTGGATTACTTCTGAACTGTCATGTCACAGATGCTGGCATCTGGAGAATGAAGTCCATCTTTCCCTTGCTTTCAGTCTCAACATTTGGTAGTTCATATTTATTACAAAAGACACGCACCCTAGTGTCTATCACTTCAGTCTGCTCATCCCATGGCATTTAGTACTTCAGCAAGAGTCTGAAGATTCTTCACTTCTATTTCATTCCAATTTTTTTTCATCACCCCCAAATGAGAATATTTTTCTTTTAAGTAGGTCCTCATTTTCCTCATAGCACCTGGAGTCACTATTACACTTTTGTTCTCACTAGATTTACCTGTTCTGAATATTTCACATGCACAGATGTACACAGTAAGGGGCTGTTCATATGGAGTGTCTTTCCTTTAGCATAATGTTCTGGACTTGCAGGATGTCATTTGGTCCTCCATGTCTCTAAACTTTGCTTCCTTGGATTCAACTAATAATTATATATTTATTTATTATAGTGGATCTGTAGCAAGTATGTACCAACTTTTTCTTACAATTATTACCTAAGTGATATGGTCATATAGCTAGTTGCATAGCAATTGCACTGGAATGGATGCTATGAAATCGGGAATTTATTGAGTAAAAGTGATGTGTAAACAATGTATCTTCCCATGTGAAGGACTCTTAAGGCCTGAGGAATTTGGTATTCACTGAGCACCCTGGCATCAATTCCTTGGATTATGGAGTGATGCCTGTACCTCGTTTTTATGGTTGATTAGTCCAGTGTATAAATAAAGCACATTTTGTTTATCTACTCGTGTAGACAGGCATTTGTGTTGTTTCTGAATTTGATGCTTTCAATCATGTTGCAGATTTGGTTGAATAATTGATTTATTGGGAGTGAAATTCCTGGTATATGAACTGTAAAATCCACATTTACAAAATAACATACCAAGACCCTGGGTTGTTTTGAGGATTTAGGATTATTATTATATACATATATACATATGTGTGTATGTTCCTTAATTTATGAGATTATGTTCTGAGAAAACCACAGCTGGTTAAAAATATCCTGAATTAAAAATACATTTAATATGCCCAACTGACTGACCACCACTACTAGAATTTTAGTTGTGCATGAAACAAAACACAGTTCATTAGAATCTATGGTTCACTCCCATTGCCAGCCCTGTGAGAACATTGTACAGCACCTGATTATCCCAAGAAATGATCAGAATCTAAAATATTAAAGTATACTTTCTACTGAATAGAATCACTTTAAACCATCACAAATTTAGAAACTACAGTCATTATATGTTGTGAATCGGGACAATACATGCATATTCTTTCCTGCCCCCCACTACACATATATTGGCAGTGTTTCAGGCTTTATCAATTTGGTGTTTATAGAGACATTTAAAACCTAAGCACTTAGAATATTATCAATAAGAAGAGAACACTGTTAACGGTTTACAAATATGTTACCTGAGTAGTCTTTTAACTTTCTCTATAGTGTCCTTTCACACAGACAGACAGACAGACACACACACACACACACACACACACACCCCTTCAACTTTGATGAAGTCCAAATTGTCTATTCTTTTCTTTCGTCCTTGATCCTCCAGTTGTAACTTCCAAAGCAAAGTGACCTTTCATCAATCATCATAGGTGACCTAGAATGTGCTTATGTGAGTGGTGCCTATTCTTTGATAAATGACTGCATGTATGAGTTCTTAGAAAATTAATTAATATACCTGGAGATACAGACTCAAGGAAAAACAATGCTAAGACTCAAACTTATGTCTTATGTTAAATCCTTCTATATTAACTGTTCTGACTATGCAAATAAATTGTAATTATGGTGACTTATGGAAAAGCAAAAAGGGTGATTGTAGTTGGAATTTTCTTTGGGCCACTGTAGATGTAATTCTAAACAGTCTTATTAAATAAGAAACACAGAGCCAAATAAAGAGTTAAAAGCCCAAGAGGTCAGAGCACTAGCGAATAGCCTTTAGCTTACCAGCCACTGCCGTCCTTCCCCCGAGAAAAGAGAACTACTTCCTGCGTGTCTGTATTTTTTATTGACTTTCTGTTCTGCCTTCTCATTGGTTCTAAACCCAACCACATGACTTCTTTGTCACTGCTTTTCTATACAGACCTCCAGGTCTCTATGGTTGGTACTTGGATTAAAGGCGTGTGTCACCAAGCTGGCTATGTCCTTGAACACACAGACTCTGCCTACCATGTGATCGGGATTAAGGGTGTGTGCTACCACTGCTCTGACCCCCAGGCAACTTTATTTATTAACATACAAATAAAATCACATTTCAGCACAAATAAAATATCACCATAGGCCACCAACCATCTCCCAAATAAAGGCACAGAGACTTATTTATGGAATATTCCTTTAGACTGCGTGCATATGTGCCATTGTGATTGGATTAATAAAGAAGCTGACTGACCAATAGCTGGACAGATAGAAGTTAGGTGGGACTTGCAGAAAAAAGAGAGTGGGAGGAAGTAGAGGAGGAGTCTCTCAGAATCAGAAGGAGATGCAGAGAGAAGGAAATGAACTTGTCATACTGAGAAAAAGTATCGAGCTACATGGCAGAGCATAGATAAGAAATATGTGTTAATTTAAAATGTAAGAGTTAGCTAATAACAAGCCTGAGCTATTGGCTAGGTGCTATAGGATGCCTTTCTGCATGCTGTGAATATTTGTTGCTCTGATTGGTTAATAAATAAAGCTGCATTGGCCTATGGCTGAAGGAGAAGCAAGATGCCAGCAGACTGGTAATGCCATGGCCATGCAGCAAAATATAGATTAATAGAGATGGGTTAATTTAAGATGAAAAAGCTAGCTAGCAAGAAGCCTGCCATAGGCCATACAGTTTGTAAATATTATTAAGCCTCTGAGTGATTATTTTATAAGTGGCTGTAGGACTGCAGGTTTGGGTGGGACTGGAGAAACTTTCTGGCTACAGCTAGGCATTTGTAATTAATAATAAGTTTCTGAATAGTTATCTGGGAGCTGCTGCTGGGACACAGAGAAACTCTGACTACATATGGCACCTAAATGTCCAGTACCTACATCCACATAAAACCTGAGAAAGACCTATATTACAAGAACTTTAAGTTCTTGAAGAAAGAAATTGAAGAAGATATCAGAAAATGGAAAGATTGCCCATGCTCATGGATAGGTAGGATTAACACAGTAAAAATGTCAATCTTACCAAAAACAATCTACAAATTCAATGCAATCCCCATCAAAATCCCAACACAATTCTTCACGGACCTCAAAAGAACAATACTCAACTTCATATGGAAAAACAAAAGACCCAAGATAGTTAAAACAAACCTGTACAATAAAACAGTTTCTGGAGACATCATCATCCCTGAGTTCAAGCTCTACCATAGAGCTATAGTAATAAAAACAGCTTGATATTGGAACAAAAACCCACACATGGACCAATGAAATCAAATTGAAGACCCTGACATTAACCTACACACCTATGAACACTTGATTTTAGACAAAGAACCCAACTCTGCATAATGAAAAAAAAAAGCATCTTCAACAAATGATGTTGGCATAACTGGACATCAACATGTAGAAGATTGTAAATAGATCTGTATCTATCATCATGCACAAAACTCAAGTCCAAGTGGATGAAAGACCTCAATACAAAACCAGTTACACTGAACCTGAAAGAAAAGAAAATAGGAAATGACCTTGAATACATTTGCACAGGAGACCACTTCCTAAATATAACACCAGTAGCACAGACACTGAGAGCAACAATTAATAAATGGGACCTCCTGAAACTGAGAAGCTTCTGTAAGGCAAAGGACACAGTAAATAAGACAAAAACAACAGCTTACAGAATGGAAAAAGATCTTGACCGACCCCATATCTGACAGAGGGATGATCTCCAAAATACATAAAGAATTCAAATCAAAATAACTAACAATCCAATTAAAAAATGGGCTACAGATCTCAATAGAGAATTCTCAACAGAATAATCTCAAATGACCAAAAGACATTTAAGGAATTGCTCAACATCCTTAGCCAATAAGGAAATGCAAATCAAAATGACTCTGAGATACCATCTTACACTTGTCAGAATGGCTAAGATCAAAAGCGCTGCAGACAGCTTATGTTGGAGAGGATGTGGAGCAAGGGGAACACCCCTTCACTATTGGTGGGAGTGCAAACATGTACAGCCACTTTGGAAATCAGTATGGTGGTTTCTCAGAAAACTGGGACTCAATATTCCTCAAGAGCCAGCTATACCACTCTTTAGCATATACCCAAGCGAAGCTCAATCATATCACAAGGACACATGCTCAACTATGTTCATAGCAGCATTATTCACAATAGCCAGAACCTGGAAAAAAAAACCTAGATGCCCCTCAACCAAAGAATGGATTAAGAGAATATGGTACATATATACAATGGAGTACTACTGAGCAGTGAAAAACAATGACATCATGAAATTTGCAGGCAAATGGATGGAACTAGAAAATATCATCCTGAGTGAGGTAACCCAGACTCAGAAGGACAAACATAGTATGTACTTACTTATAGGTGGATACTAGATGTAAAACAAAGGATAACCAGACTATAACCCACAGCTCCAGAGAAGCTAGCTAACAAGGATGACCCAAAGAGGTACGCAGGGATCACCCTGGGAAGGGGAAATAGATGAGATCTCCAGGAGTAAACTGGGGATGAGGGTGGGCAATGGAGGGTAGGGGATGGGAGATGAGAACATAAGGAAACAGGATGGTCAAGCTGGAATATACATGGAATGGGAGAGCAATAAAAGAGATACCATAATAGAGGGAGACATCATGGGGATAGGGAAAAACCGGGAGCTAGGGAAGTTCCTAGGAATGCCCAAGGATGACCTCCAGCTTAGACTACTAGTAATAGTGGAGAGGGTGCCTGAACTGGCTTACTGCAGTAATAAGATCGGTGAATACTCTAATTGTCATCATAGAGCCTTCATGCAGTAACTGATGGAAGCAGATGCAGAGATCCACAGCCAAACACCAGGCCGAGCTCCAGGAGTCCAGTCAAAGAGAGAAAAGAGAAATTCTATGAGTAAGGGCATTAAGATTATGATGGAGAAACCTACAGAGACAACCAAACCAAACTAGAGGGAACTCATGAAATTTAGATCAACAGCTGTGGAGCCTGCATGGGACAGACTAGGCCCTCTACATATAGGAGACAGTTGTGTATCTTGATCTGCTTAAGGGGCCCCCTGGCAGTAGGGTCAGAACCCATCCTTGGTACATGAGCAGGCTTTTTGGAGCCCACTACCTATGATGGGACACCTTGCACAGCCTTGAGGCGGGGGAAGGGCTTGGACCTGCCTCTGCTAAATGTACCTCCCCATGGAAGGCCTTGCCTTCTTGTAGGAGGGAATAGGGGATGGTTTGGGAGGGGGAGGCTGGAAGGGTGGGAGGAGGAAAGAGGGGGATCTTTGATTGGTATGTAAAATGAATAAAAAATGTTTCTTAATAATAAAAGAAAAAATAATTTACTTAATTTTTTACCTTTGTAATGGTTTGACTGTATTTATTTATTTATTTTATTTTAAGAAATGTTCCTACTCATTCTACAGGTTCCCCTCCCATCTCTCCTCTCACTACCCCCCAGTTTTCCTCTCCAACCCACCCTCCATACCCTCCTCCAAAAGGGTAAGGGTTCCCATAGGGAGTCAGCAAAGCCTGATACATTCAGTTGAGGCAGGACCAAGCCCCTTCCACCTACATCAAGGCTGAGCAATGCATCTCATCATAGCTAATGGGCTCCAGGAAGCCAGCTCATGCACTAGGGATAGATTCTGATTCCACTGCCAGGGATCCCTCAAACAGACCCAGCTACACAACTGTCTCCCATATACAGAGGGCCTAGTCCAGTCCATGCAGGCTCCACAGTTGTCAATCTAAAGTTCGTGAGTTCCTACGAGCTTGGTTCAGTAGTCTCTGTAGATTTCCCCATCATGATCTTGACCACCCTTACTCTCATAATCCCTCTTCCTTCTTTTTGACTGGACTCTTCGAGCTTGGCCTGGTGCTTGGCTATGGATCTCTGCATCTGCTTCCATCAGTTACTGGATGAAGGCTCTATGGTGACAGATAGGGTATTCACCAATCAGATTACTGGGGTAGGCCAGTTTAGACACCCTCTCCACTATTGCTAGTAGTCTAAGCTAATGTAATACATGTGAATTCCTGGGAATTTCCCTAACACCAGGTTTCTCTTTAACCCCATAATGTCTACCTCTATTAAAATATCTCTTTCATTGCTTTCCCACTCTGTCCCTCCCTCAGCTTGACCATCTCATTCTCTCATTTCTCATGCCGCATCCCCTCCCCTCTATTGGCCCCCTCATCCCCAGTTTACTCCTGGGGATCACATCTATTTCCCCTTCCCAGGGTGATTCATGCATCCCTCTTTGTGTCCTCCTTGTTACCTAGCTTCTCTGGAGCTGTGGGTTGTAGTCTGGTTATTCACTTATGAGTGAGTACATATCATGTTTGTCTTTCTGAGTCTGCAATACCTCACTCAGGATGATATTTTCTAGTTCCATCCATTTGCCTGCAAAAACCAATGATGTCATTGTTTCTTACAGCTGAGTAATACTCCATTGTGTGTATATATCATATTTTCTTTATCCATTCTTCAGTTGAGGGGCATCTAGGTTGTTTCCAGGTTCTGGCTATTATGAATAATGCTTCTATGAGCATAGTTGAGCATGTATCATTGTGGTATGATTGAGCATCCCTTGGGTATATGCCTAAGAGTAGTATCCTTGGACCTCGAGATAGATTGATTTCCCATTTTCTGAGAAGTTGACATACTGATTTCCAAAGTGACTGTACAAGTTTGTACTCCCACCAATAGTGGAGGAGTGCTCCCCTTGCTCCATATCCTCTCCAATGTAAGCTGTCATCAGTGTTTTATCTTAGCCATTCTGACAGGTGTAAGATGGTATCTCAGAGTCATTTTGATTTGCATTTCCCTACTGACTAAGGATGTTGAACAATTCCTTAAATGTCTTTTGGCCATTTGGGCTTTTCTGTTGAAAATTCTCTGTTTAGATTTGTGGCCCATTTTTTAACTGGATTGTTTGGTATTATGAAGTCTAGTTTCTTGAATTCTTTATATATTTTGGAGATCATCCCTCTGTCAGATGTGGGGTTGGTCAAGATCTTTTTACATTCTGTAAGCTGTTGTTTTTGTCTAATTTACTGTGTCCTTTGCCTTACAGAAGCTTCTCAGTTTCAGGAGGTCCCATTTATTAATTGTTGCTCTCAGTGACTGTGCTGCTAGTGTTATATTTAGGAAGTGGTCTCCTGTGCCAATGTATTCAAGGTTACTTCCTACTTTCTCTTCTATCAGGTTCATTGTAAATGAATTTATGTTAAGGTCTTTTATCTACTTGGACTTGAGTTTTGTGCATGGTGATAGATATGGATCTATTTGCAATCTTCTACATGTTGACATCCAGTTATGCCACCATCATTTGTTGAAGATACTTTCTTTTTTCCATTGTACAGTTTTGGCTTCTTTGTGTAAAATCAGCTGTTAGTAGGTATGTGGATTAATGTCAGGGTCTTCAATTCAATTCCATTTGTCCACATGTCAGTTTTTATGTCAACACCAAGCTGTTTTTATTACTTTAGCTTTATAGTAGAGTTTGAAGTCAGGGATGGTGATGCCTCCAGAAATTACTTTATTGTAAAGGATTGTTTTCGCTATCATGTTTTTTATTTGTTTGTTTTGTTTTTCCATATGAAGTTGTATATTGTTCTTTTGAGGTCTGTGAAGATTTGTGTTGGGATTTTGATAGGGATTGCATTGAATCTGTAAATTCCTTTTGGTAAGATTGTCATTTTTATTATGTTGGTTCTACCTATCCATGAGCATGGGAGACCTTTTCATTATCTGATACCTTCTTCAATTTCTTTCTTCAAGGACTTAAAGTTCTTGTCATACAGGCCTTTCACTTGCTTGGTTAGAGTTATCCCAAGATATTTTATATTATTTGTGGCTATTGTAAAGGGTGATGATTCTCTGATTTATTTCTCGGTCCATTTATCATTTGTATATAGGGGGACTACTGATTTTTTTAGTTAATCTTGTATCTTGCCACATTGCTGCAGGTGTTTATCAGCTGAAGGGGCTCCCTGGTAGAATTTCTGTGGTCACTTATGTATACTATCATATCATCTGCAAATAGTGAAAGTTTGATTTCTTCCTTTCTAGTTTGTATCCCATTGATCTCCTTTTGTTGTCTTATTGCTCTAGCTGGAACTTTGAGCACCATATTGAATAGATATGGGGAGAGTGGACAGCCTTGTATTGTTCTTGATTTTAGTCAAATCGCTTTGAGTTTTTCTCTGTTTGATATGTTGGCTGTTGTCTTGCTGTAAATTGATAAATGTAAACTTTATTATGTTTTGGTATGTTCCTTGTATTCCTGATCTCTCCAAGACCTTTATCATGAAAGGGTGTTGATTTTGTGTAAGGCTTTTTCAGCATCTAATGAAATGATCATGTGGGTTTTTTTTTCTTTCAGTTTGCTCTTAGGATGGATTACATTGACAGATTTTCATATGGTGAACCATCCCTGCATGTCTGGGATGAAGCCTACTTGATCATGATGGATGATTTTTTGATGTGTTCTTGGATTTGGTTTGTCAATATTTTATTGAGGGTTTTTGCATCAATGTTCATGAAGGAGACTGGTCTATAATTGTCTTTGTTGCATCTTTGTATGGTTTGGACATCAGGGTAACTGTAGCCTCATAAAAAGAACTTGGTAATATTCCTTCTGTTTCTATTGTGTGGAACAATTTGAGGAGTATTGGATTTAGCTCTTCCTTGAAATTTTGATAGAATTCTGCACTGAAACTATCTGGCCCTGGGCTTTTTTTATTTTTGGTTGGGAGATTTTAATAACTGCTTTTATTTCCTTAAGGGTTATACGTCTATCTAAATTGTTTATCTGGTCTTGATTTAATTTGGGTATGTGGTACCTAGCCAGAAAATTGTCCATTTCTTTCAGATTTTCCAATTTTGTGGAGTACAGGTTTTTGAAATGTGTCTTGATGATCCTCTGGATTTCCTCTTTGCCTGTAATTATGTCTCCCTTTTTGTTTCTGATTTTGTTAATCTGGATATTCTCTCTTTGCCTTTTGGTTAGTTTGGATAAGGTTTTGTCTATCTTGTTGAGTTTCTCAAAGAACCAACTCATTGCTTCATTGATTTTTTTGTATTGTTCTCTCTGTTTCTATTTTATTGATTTTATTCCTCAATTTACTTATTTCCTGGCATCTATTCCTCCTGGGTGAGTTTGCTTCTTTTTGTCCTAGAGCTTTCAGGTTTGCTGTTATGTTGCTAGTGTGAAATTTCTCCAACTTCTTTTGGTAGGCATTTAGTGCTATGAACTGTCTTCTTAGTACTGCTTTCATAGTGTCCCATAAGTTTGGGTGTGTTGTAAATTCATCTTTTTTTAATTATATGAAGTCTTTAATTTCTTTATTCCTTCCTTGACCCAGTAGTGATTCATTTGAGCATTATTCAGTTTTCATTAGTTTGTGGGATTTTCTGTAATCTGTGGTATTGTTGAATTCTATCTTTAAGCCATAGTGATCTGATAAAATACAGGGGATTATTCCATTTTTTTTTAATCTGTTGAGATTTGATTTGTGGCCGAGTATGTAGTCAGTTTTAGAGAAGGTTCTGTGGGGTGCTGAGAAGAAGGTATATTCTTTTGTGTTTGGGTGGAATGTTCTGTAGATGTCTATTAAGTCCATTTGAGTAATAACATCTGATAGTTCCCTAATTTCTCTGTTAAGGTTCTGTCTGGCAGACCTATCCATTGGTGAGAGTTGGGGTGTGGAAGTCTCCTACCATTAGTGTATGGGGTTTGATGTGTGGCTTAAGCTTTAGTAATGTTTCTTTTACATATGTGGGTGCCCTTGTATTTGGGTTATAAATGTTCAGAATTGAGACTTCATCTTGATTTGTCCTGTGATGCATATGTAATGTCCTTTTTGATCTCCTTTGATTAATTAATCTTAGTTTGAAGTCTATTTTGTTAGATATTAGGATAGCTATACCAGCTTGCTTCTTAAGTCCATTTGATTAGAAAATCTTTTCTAAATTCTTTTCTCTGAGGTAGTGTCTATCTTTGAAGTTGAGGTATGTTTCTTGTATGCAGCAGAAGGATGGATCCTGTTTTTGTATCCATTCTGTTAGCCTGTGTCTCTTTATAGGCAAATTGAGTCCATTGATATTAAGAGGTATTAATAACTAGTGATTGTTAATTCCTTTAATTTTTTTGGTGGTAATGTGTGTGTGTGTTTCCCTTCTTTGGAATTTGTTGGTGTGGGATTATCTATTGCCTGTGATTTTGTGCTTGCATCTAACTTCCTTAGGTTGGACTTTTCCTTCCAGTGCTTTCTGTAGGGCTGGATTTGTGGTTTTGTTGTGGAATGTCTTGTTTACTCTGTCTATGGTGATTGAAAGTTTTGTTGGGTATAGTAGTCTGGGATGGCATCTGTGGTCTCTTAGTGTCTGCATAACATCTATCCAGGACCTTCTGGTTTTCATTGAGAAGTTGGGTGTTATTCCGATCGGTCTGACTTTATATTTACTTGGTTACTTGGCCTTTTTCCTTCCCTGCTCTTTTTTTTTTCTTTTTTTGTTTTTCGAGTCAGGGTTTCTCTGTGTAGCTTTGCGCCTTTCCTGGATCTTGCTCTGTAGACCAGGCTGGCCTCGAACTCACAGAGATCCGCTTGCCTCTGCCTCCCGAGTGCTGAGATTAAAGGCGTGCGCCACCACCGCCCAGCCTTTGCTGCTCTTAATAGTCTTTCTTATTCTGTATGTTTAGTGGTTTGATTATTATGTGGTAAGGGGACTTTTCTGGGGGGAGGTTCCAGTGTAGTTGGTGTTCTGTAAGCTTCTTGTATCTCCATAAGCATTTTCATCTTTAGGTTGGAAAAGGTTTCTTCTGTAATTTTGTTGAATACATTTTCTGTGCCTTCAAGCTAGTATTCTACTCTTTCTTCTCTCCCTATTATTCTTAGGTTTGGTCTTTTCATGATGTCCTAGATTTTCTGGACATTTTGTGTTATGATTTTCTTGTTTTTAATGTTTTCTTTGACGATAAATGTATTTCCTCTATTGTATCTTCAATGCCAGAGATTCTCTCTTCCATATTTTGCATTCTGTTGGTTATGCTTGCTTCTGTAGTTCCTGTTTGTTTATTCAGATTTTCCATTTCCAGCATTCCCTTGGATTGTGGCCTTCTTTAAGAGATTTATTGATTTCTTCCAATTTTTGTTTATCTTTTTCTCGATTTCTTTGAGAGAATTTTTTATTTCCTCTTTAAAGACCTTTATCATCTTCATAAAGCTATTTTAAGGTCATTTTCTTCTGCTTCTTTTATGTTGGGATGTTCAGGTTTTGTTGTGGTAGAATTGCTAGGCTCTGGTGGTTCCATATTGCTCTTTATGTTGTTGAATGAATTCTTGCACTGACATCTACTCATCTCTTCCTCCAATCAGTGCAAAAAGTGTCAGTGTCTCAGGGAACTGCTCTGGATCCAGTGGGTACTCTTGGTCCAATTGGAGCTGGCAGAGTCTGTGTCTCAGGGAGGAGCTGCAGTCTTGGGGGAAGAGTGGCTTTGGGGGGATGGGGTGGGGCTTGTAGATTCTAGGGTCCAGTGGAGGTGGGGGGCGTGGGAAGGTCTGTCTGCCTGTGTCTTGCCTGTTGACCTGCAACTGGGGCTCTTAGTCCAATCAGAGATGGCAGAGTCTGTGTCTCAGGGAGCAGCTGCAGTCTCTGGGGGCATGGGTGTATTTGGGACTGAGTGGGGCTTAAGCCCATGGGTCTGGTGGAGGACTGCATTTAACTGGGACCTGCTTTAACCAAGTGCTTCATTACTGCATTTACCTGCCCCAGCTCTAGGAAGTTGATGCCCACACTGTGGCAGGTATTTTTATTCAGCTTGCTCTTTTTACTTAGCATGCTGACTGTTCAAGCGCTCTGCTGAACAGCAGTTCCTCTTAAAGGAGCCATATCCATTTTTTTTCCAGCTTTTTCAGCTCTATGTGGAAATCTGGCCTCCATGTTGGATGCCATTTGTAGCTGAAATTTTCTTTGTGCCACTAACTGGCTCCCAAATAAAGACATGTAGACTTATTTATAACTATCAATACTCAGCCTTGGCTTATGCTTGTCCCACTAGCTCTTTTAACTTAATTTAACCTGTTTCTATTCATCTATATTTTGCTGCAGAGCTTTTTACCTTTCTTTCATTCTGTATGTCCTACTTTCCTGCTTCCTCTGTGTCTGGATGTCTAGCCCCTGTCGTCTCCTTTTCTTTCTTTTCTGAGCCTAAATTTCTCCTTTTACTTATTCTCCCTGCCTGGAAGTTTCACCTATACCTCCTCCCTCTCTATTGGCCATTCAGCTTTTTATTAGACCAATCAGGTACCTTAATCAGGCAAGGTGGTGACACAGCAATACATCTTTACATAATTAAACAAATGTAATCCATCTTTTCATATTTAAACAAATATTCCACAACACAAAGCAAATGAAACACATATTTACCCAGTTAAACAACTATTCCACAACAGGTGATCAACTTTCAAAAAGTGGGTAGGAGCAAATGGAAGTGTTTTGGATGGGGCTGCTGTTTTTATAGGTACATTAAACACAGCAGAGCAGGACCAATAAGTCCTCTAGGAATTCAACTTTGTTAGCTACGCTTAAAATTTATTAAATAGTAGGTTGGCAGTGTGATGATTTCATGTGGACACAAGAGGGTGCTATAAGATCTCAGTTGTTCTTTAGGTCTAGATACAAAAAAAGGTCCTTTTCCCTAATTTCCATTTAGAGTGATCTTAGATTTAATGCTTTGGTTTCAACATCAACTCTGATTTGGTTCCAAGTTTTTTGATCATCTGGTGCCATTTTAGATGAATGGGGCACAATTTCAGAGCTACAAAGAGTATTTGAGATTTTCATTTCTTTCTTTCTTTCCTTCCTCCCTCCCTCCTTTCCCTCCCTCCCTTCCCTCCTTCCTTTTTTCCTCTCCTTCCTCCCTCTCTTTCATTCAGATGCAATCTAGATGCAATCTTTCTAGTCTGGAAAATGAAACAGAATAGAAACATAAAGTTCTCTGTGAAGTGGGGATTGAACACAAATGCAAGTCTTTTACCTTGTTTGCATCACCGAGCCAGGCCTGCAGATATATCTGTGAACCACTGCACACCACATAGAAGAGGGTCCAATATCATTGCTCAAAAACTGGAAGCTATGCCATCAGGTTCAATTCTATCTTTGTCTTTATTGTTGTCAGAATAACCTCAGTACAAAGATGACTCTCATGTGTTGAAGTGTTTGCAATAACAGACAGATTTCCCTCTAACTGAATAAATGGAGTCACTCTTTTAGTCTTTCCAGGCCTCTATATGCTCTGGCCCCTCCCACAGTCCATTTGTAGTGTTGCTAGGTGGTAGCTGGACACTCGGACAAGAACTTTAAACCCTACTCCAATCCAGTCCTTGTCTTTCTCCTGTGTCAGTCTCTGGTCACAATCATTCTACTTTCTTTCTTTTGTTTTTCAATTAATCAATCTTTCTTTGGCATTAATTTTCTTTATATTCTCCGGTTTCTACTTTCTAGTCCTTTAAGTTTATCTTTTTGAAATTTCTCAAGTGAGATCATGCACCATTCATCTTCCAGTGTGCATTTCTATCTTATATTAATTAAAATAGTGTACTCTGGGTTGAACTATGCTGCTGTAAATGGCAGGATATCCTTTATTCCAAAGCCTCACAGCATAGTGGTCCATTACATACAAGCATCACACATTTTGTTCTTCACTGAAATATACCTGGGTTGTTTCTCTATCTTGACTATTATGAATAGTTCCACAGTAACCACGAGAGAGCTGCTAATGCCCCCAATTTACAGCCTACAATTTCTGAATCTGTCTATCTATCTATCTATCTATCTATCTATCTATCTATCTATCTACCTATTTATCTATCTATATCACACACACACACACACACACACACACACACACACACATATGAGATTTCTGGATAATAGGATAATTCCATTTTTAGTTTTCTAAAGACTTTCAACATTTTCTCCAAAATCATTTTACCATTTAAAATTTAGAAGACATTATTTTATGTTGAAAAATATAAAGAGATTGAAGGTGAAATAATGAAAAAATGACATGTCATGCAAGCTAAAGGCACCAAGAAAACTGGGTAGAAACATTTTTAAAAAGTCCTTAAAACACCATGTATCTGGCTTAGGAAGCCTGAAATATATACCATCTGACTTTGTTCAAAAAATGGCCATCTTATGGTAATTCAAAAGGATGTAGGAAGATGTATAAAAGTGTTGTTTTGTTAAAAATATAATTATTTAATCATTTTATTTCTATTAGGTCTTGTACTCTGAAAACATTAGAATAGCTCCTGCATGTTGTTCATGAACAAATAAAATGCAATATTTATTTTTATAAGAAACATTTCCCTAATTCACATCAGTAAACAAACACTTTAGGAAACTGTTCTGAATGAATCCCTTGTCTTACAATAGGAAAAATGGAATTAAAATAAAAATGATTGTCTAATGGTCCACAGTATGAACTACAGCTCCTGCTCTTCACACAGCATCACTTTGCAAATCTGCCCACCTCATTCTTTGCTCCCTAGTTCTATGGTTTCTGCAGTATGACACAAGTGAGTGATTTCAGGAACTCTCTAATGCTATGAATGTTGCCACATAATACATTCTGTATCTTTTCCCTAGTCTTCATAGCACTCTTAGTACATTGTGGCCTTATGAGTAGTACCCTTTGACCTCCAGAGGGAGGTTGAGACATGTCCTAAACAGAACCTAGCTGAAAGGTTCTTACAGACAGATGTAGTAGAGATCTGTATCTGCATGGTCCCATGTGATTTAGGAAAGTGTTGCCAGGAACAGCAGGACTGGAAATGCTTTAGTGATTCATTTTTGCTTTCCTCAGTTGGAATGACAGAGATTTCTTGTTAAAGTGAAAGTCAAGAGAGACACAGCATAGGCTGAGTACATTCAAAAAGAGGTCCAGCATGAGGAACAGATGAGCAATATCATGGCTATGGATAGGAACAAAGAAATCAGTGGTTCTTAATCTAGAGATGGCCCAGGTAACAATATAATTTTATATTCCAGTGCCTGAATGGAATATACTCCTGAGAAAGGAAGTACACAGATGCTCCATTGTTCCAGAACTAGGACCCATGATGGGATTTTCTGTGATTTAGATGTGGGTAGAAGTTAGAGAAGTCTTGATAGTGAGCAGAGTGTCCTATAGAACAACATCAGAAACTGTAGGTGTAATTCCTGGTTTCTTCTCATTACCTGCAAGACCCTGGAAGTTATAACTGTGAAGAGAAATGTTTGACAGTGTTGTCTTGTTGCCCTTCCCCACGCTTTTAGTCTCCCTCTGCCGTCTTTTACAGGATTTTGATACTCAACGTTCACAAAAGAGTTTGGCAGAAGGATTTTTTAGTACCCAGTGCCTACCTTTCAGAACCAGTGGGCAGACTGTCTGGAAAGAATTAGGACATAAAGTATACACTACAACAAAAGATTTGGAAATATAGAATAGGAGTCTCATTACATTCCCCTCTAATAACAAACACAAATGCCATACCCTAGGTGTTAAGGTACGGAGGGAGGTTGTTGGTGGGACTCAGCAGGCCTGGGCTCCTTGTGCCCGGAGAAGCCAAGGGAGCAAAGTGGAGTCAGCATTCAGATTAACCAACTGAAGGTAAGAGAACATCTTCAGTCACAAACAGGGAGCCCAGCCTCTGTGAGGATCATGGAATGATTAGGCATTTGGGCCAGTGTCATAAATCACCCATGCCATGTGTTTTCTTCCCTGTCGCCATTATGTCGTGGGAAGCCCTTCCACTGGCCACAGCAACAGAGTGCTGTTCTTTGTCCTATAGTTGTGACAACTTGCTGGGAACCGAAGTTCATTTTACCTGAATCTGAATTACATAGTATCTTGAATCCTGTTTTAGATCTTGGTATTAGGGAGGGGAAAAGTTCTTTAAAGTTGTTGAAATTCATAATAGGGGCTATGGAACATGATTTGGCTTAGATTCAGTATGTTTTAGTCACAGGTTAGGTTAGGTTAGATCATAATGATCTGGGCTCAAATCCAGGTACTATGACTTAGCAGATCTAAGGCAAGGTTCTAGACAGTGTGCTACTAAAGAAAGGTTTGGTCTTTAGTATCTAGAAAGAATCTGTCTTGTTTCTGTTTGTAAATTATTTTCTAGCTTCTAGAGATTTTCTATACTACATGGCTCACAACTATGCATCCATTCAACTTCTGCTTTCATTTTTTACAGCTCTTACCCTGGCTCTGAACCCCTTGCCCCTCTTTTATAATATCTATTGTGATTATGTTGGGCTTTCTAGGATAATCCAAGATAATATGCCATTTTAAGATGCTAAACTTAACCATACAAATGGAGTTTCATTGTTCCCCCAAAAACTACACATCCCAGACTTAGGTCTGGAGGACATTCTTTGAGAGTCATTATTCTATGTGTCTTAGATGTTAATCTATCCTTTTGACTGACAAATATACAGAGAAATCCTTAGATGATCTTTCATCCATGCCTTAGTATATTCACTTCTCTAATGTCCACCCCATAGATATACAAGTGGCCCATGATGCTGATGAAGACTTGACACTCCTAGGGTAAGCTAGATGGCAGCAACCAAGCTGAAGTGTAAAGTTTTGTAAGGCTACCCTTCCTGCCAAATGCTGACTTCTGCCAAAGTGGGTAACTCATCCCAGCTCATTAGTCTAAGGGATGTATGCAGCTTATAGATAAGGTAGTAGCTGAGGTCCTTAGAATATGGCCATGTACTGTGCTTGGATGCACACTTAGGTGAACACTGGCCATCCTTCAGATGCTCACTCACTTCTGCCTTTGTGGTCCATCTATCTGTCTCCTCATCTTTACCCAACTGATGTTTACCTTTAAGACCCATCTCTCTCTCTCTCTCTCTCTCTCTCTCTCTCTCTCTCTCTCTCTCTCTCTCTCTCTCTCTCTCTCTCTCTCCAGTCTTCCTAGTCGTAGAAGTTTGCTGTGTCTTGGAAATCTGAACACTATCTCTCAGTGCATGCTCTCTTGTCTTGATTTTTTGCCAGGTCATAGTACCTGGGTTGGTAAATGCAAGAGCAAACAAGTGACTCTGCCTTTTGCTGTCAGTTCAATTCTTTTTTTCTTTTCTTTTTCTTTTTTCTTTTTAGTTTTTTTTTTTGAGACAGGGTTTCTTTGTGTAGCTTTGGAGCCTTTCCTGGAACTCACTTTGTAGCCCAGGCTGGCCTTGAATTCACAGAGATCCACCTGCCTCTACCTCCCCAGTGCTGGGACTAAAGGCGTGCACCTCCACCGCCAAGCATCAGTCCGTTTCTAAGGCAAGGACAGAGAATGCTTAGCTGACTTAATGAGGGCAGATAAAAGCCCTGAAACAAATTCTAGAAACAAGATCATTATAATAAGTATTTTGAAATTTTTAAACAAAAATTTCAAGATATTATCTACATACTTTTAAATATTCACCATAGATGGAATAGTCAAGCACATCATTTCCTCAGCTGGGATGAGAACTTGTTCTCCTACTCCACACCCCTCTGTGTGTTGTCTTTAGCTCATTTATGTTAATGTTATTTTATAATGTTAAGCCCTTCCATTTCCAAAATGATATTGGCATGTTCTATGTTTGCCAGTCAACTTACACACATGTTACTCTAACTTTGCCCTCACTCCTCCGAGAGCACTCAACTCTACAATGTCTGGAGCAAGCGATGAGCACTACCCTGGCTTAGACTCTGCCACTTGGCCTTTTCATAGCTCAGTCCACTCTCGTGACTCAGTGCTGTGAAGGCAGGCAATGACGTGTGTACAAACTGTCTCCTGCTGCTTTCAGTCTCCCACAGAGACTAGGATTGGCACTCCACACACCAAGCGAAGGGCAGCTCCGGCTCAGTTTGTTTGTCTGGCCTTACATGAGGAAGGGAAGTCGCTTAAGATCTACAAGAGACTCTTCCCACAGGTACCTGCCCACCTTCTAATACCCAGGTAGACATCAAGAATGCGGACTCCGTCTAGCAGTACAACTGGTCCAGCTCCCTTAACGCAAGCGGCTGCTTGTCTCAGCATGTCTCAGCATTCCACTCTTCTCTTCCAACTTCACAATGAAATAGTTAATACAGGAAGGCAGCCTAGATTAGTGTGCCAGTTACCTTTTGTTTGCATCAGACAAAATGTGGATTGAATCCCAGTTCTTCCTACTTAGTAATTATATGACCTTGGGCAAGTTATTTAATTTCTGAAAGCTTCAGTTTTTGCCCCTGTAAAGCAAGAATGAAGACACCTTGTTATAAAGTTAAAATAAAATAATAAAATAAGCTACGGGAAGCACTTAGTGTTGTATGTGACATACATTACTGTTTAAATGGTACCATTTAATTTAATAAGAATATGCTGAGATTCTATCATGAAAAATGCCACGTTTAGCACTATGGAAGCAGACAAAGAAAGGGGATACATTTCTGTCTTCTAAGCATGCTGCAGACTAATGAGCAATATAGACAATAGCAAGGCAAATAAAAGCAATGTATGGAGGAAGTGTATAAAGAAATGAGAAAAGATTTGAAAGATGATAAAATTGGGACAACACAGCTGGTAGGAAACTGAGAGAAACCTCCCTGACAAGATACAGGCAGCACCTCTCCCCTGCTATCCATATCCTCCTGTAGGAATATTCTTTTAAATAGTACAGCATCAGAACTATGAAAATATACATTTCTGTATTTTCTGCAATATTAACAAACTTAACTTTTCTATTCTTCCAACTTCTTATGGTGTGCATTCTAAGTCCTCAGGCTATGTAAGTAAATGAACAAAAATGATATCTTTCCATCTGGCTAGTCTGTCTTACCCTGCTATTACAATCTTTTTCATGGTTAATATTTGTGTGTGTGTAAATTATCATACATTAATAATTTCCTAAACCTATGTTAGACGGCTCTCACATTTAGAATGAAGTGAGTGTGTGTGTGTGTGTGTGTGTGTGTGTGTGTGTGTGTGTGTAAGTACTTGCATGCTATCCCTACAGTCAGTAGGTAAAGCGTGAAGATAGAAGATTGTCTACATACTTGATGACGAAGTTGCTGGCATGTGTGGGCAGAGTTCCCTGAATAGTTTGTGGGCAGGTGGCTGGGTCATTTCTCAGCTCACTTGCACAAAAGTTACATAATTCCCCTGTCCTGAGAATGCCACAAGGAGACAATGGAGTGTTGTAACATGAATCAGGACATCTAGTTTTAGTGTTAGCCCAGCTGTGACAAATGTATGTAAAATCAGGAAAATTTTCTTCAATAATTTCTCCATCAGAAAAACCAGTGACATAACCCATATCTATAACTTTGTAGAACACAAATGTGGTTTTCATCACCAAATATGGTGCTTCTTACTCACAAAGTAACAGGAAATTGGTAAGTACTTTCCTTGGTTGTTGGGAAGCTCAGATAGAGGAAGTTGGAAAACTCCAATATGGTTTTGTTTGGAGTATTTGTGTGTGTGTGTGTGTGTATTTGTCTGTTTGTTTTGTTGTTGTTGTTTTAGAATTTTGCTTTTTTTTTGATACTAGAGAATTACCATTATCTCTAAAAAATGTTTATAGGTCAGTCATTCCTTCTTTTTCCAATCTCCTAGGATTTGGTTTCTAAGTCTCACTTGACTTTTCCAGCCAGCACTCCAAGCTGGGGAATGACTGACAATATCTCCCACACAGATATCTAAGTAGAGAGTTTTAAGTATAGTAGAGTCACAATGGGAAACAGACATTTCCAGAACTTGAGCTTCTCAGAATAAGAATTTGGTGTATTTGCTAGCTACATTTCCATATATTTAAATCGTTCTGACTCCCTCTCCTTTCTTCTGGAATAAAATCCACACCTTTAACAACCACCAGCACTCACATCCTCTAGCCATGGTCTATCTGGAGCAACCTGTGTTATGACCCTATCGTGTGGCACTTATTTCTAGTCTTCTGGCCTGCCAAATCTGTTCCTGCCTGGGCTCTTTCTCTTCTCTTTTTTCATGTAATACTCTTCCTTTAGAGATTTGTGTGAGTGTCTCATCTTTTTGTCTTCATTCCTGGCTTAGCTTAAATCTCACTTCCTCACCAAGGCCTTCTCTTGACATGCTATCTAAGGTTCCGGATCTCCAGCCCTGCACTGTATAGCTGTTATTACAATCTGAGATTGAATTGGGCACCGTTCCACTTGCTTGTTTACTCATTTCTTCTCTGGAAAATAGAACCTGTTGTTCCAGGTGATTTTTGCATGATTAAACAACCAGTGACCACGTGCTACCAATCAATCAGAATTGATACCCAGTGAATCTCCCATTCAGGATCAAGCAATTCTGGACTCTTAACGAACTGGGAATAGAGTGATCTAGTAGTCCTGGGGGAGGGGCCAAAACTGACAGCACAATGTGTGGACTATGGGACTCAGGGGGATGGTGTGCACTACTTAGTATGAAAATAGTTTAGCATTTTACCCGTCAATATGGCCTTTAGTCTCTACTGGTTGGATAGCAAATCTACTGAACTCCCATGGCCAGCATTTCACTCTGTCCCATGACTATCCCTCACATGGTGGTGTACTTAATTAGACTGAGTCTGTTCTATGCACCGTTTTCTCCAGTTTGATATGATGTAGAAAAGTTAGAAGATCATTATTTAGAAGAGTTTGCAGATAACTTATATTCATGTTACTCCAGAGAAGATATGCTATATTTAGACTTCATAGTCTGCTCTAATGAGAACTAATACCTGTAATTCTTTATTAGTCATAAAATGTAGACACCATTTCATTCTTACAGCCCTGTTAAGAGGTTGTCAGGACTAGAATTATATTCCTTTTTCTTTTGTGTCTTGTGTGTACGTGTGTGTGCCGGTATGCATAAATGTTTATGTGTGTGCAGGCACATTTGTGTGTGTGTGTGTGTGTGTGTGTGTGTGTGTGTGTGTGTGTGTGTGTAGAGGCCAGAGACCAACTGTTAATATCAGATGCTATCCACATTGTTTTTGGAGACAATCTTTCACTGGGACCCAGGATTCCTCCTGTTTCTGCCTGCTCAAAGCTAGGATTCCAAGTGTGTGGTACCACTCCTCATTTTCACCTGAATGTTTTTCTCAAGCTCAGGCCCTCATGCCTGAGACAAGCACCTTACTGCCTGAGACACCTCCCCAGCCCAGTGCTCACTGTCTAGTTGAGTCAACTCAGCCTCCTATAAGTCAAGCACTCGCCAAAGATAGACAGAGATAGGAAAAGCGCATATCTTCAGGGGTAAGATATTGTCTTTTGGTTGTGCTCCCAGATCTGGGTGGGTCTGAGCCTGAGTAAGGAGGCAGCAAGGACATAGTTGTAAAGATCCTGAGCTCAACAGCTAAGGCTGAAGATATTTTTATAGGACAACTGCAGCTGCTTTATGGAGAGCAGTTACTCAGATAAGAGCAGCGTAGCCTCAGAGGGTCTCAAGGGGCCTTGAAATCCTGCCCCAAAGACTAGGAGATCAGAAAATGACCGACTCAAGAATTTGTAATGGGCACAGAATCAATCTTCTCAGGCACACTAAAATCAGCTCTGGGGACAAGATTGCCAAGGATATTTTCTCAGCAACATTGTTTGGTAACAAAGAAAGGCCATAATAGAAAATTGTTACACTCATCCCTCCTGGTTTAGGTTTAAAAATAAGCATTTTCAAACTGAGAAGTGAAAAGACTCAGAGTGTTGTTTCCACCATACACGGTAAACAGAAAAACAATGTCAAGATGTTTTTAGCCAGAATATGGATGAACATTTTTACAAATGTTTATTAGTTACAAATATATTTTTTTAAATTTATTTAAGACTTTTTAAATTCATTTTACATACCAACTGCAGATCCCTCTCTCATCCCTCCTCCCACTCCCCCCTAGCCTCCCCTCCTCAGCCCACTCCCCAGCCCCTCCTCCAAAAGGGTAAGGGCTCCTCTCATGGGGAGTCAGCAAAGCCTGGTATATTCAGTTGAGGCAGGACCAAGCCCCTCCTCCCCACCTGCATCAAGGCTGAGCAAGGTGTTCCACCATAGGTAGTGGGATCCAGAAAGACAGCTCATGCACTAGGGCTAGATCCTGATCCCATTGCCAGGGGCCCCTCAAACAGGCCAAGCTACACAACTCTCTCCCGTATGCAGAGGGCCAAGTCTGGTCCCATGGAGGTTCCACAGCTGTTGGTCTAAACTTCGTGAGTTCCTATGAGCTTGGTTCAGTTGTCTCTGTAGATTTCCCCAACACATATATTTTTAAATGCAGTCTATAAAACGAATTAAGATGGAATGATATTGTGGTTTCAGCTGTGCGGTAAATGCTTAAATGCCCTTCCCCCACACTTTATTCTGATGATCAATCTCAGGGCCCCTCCTCATACATGTTAAGCAGGTGTTCTATCACTAAGGCACATCTCCAGCCCAAGGCATTTATGATTTTTATAGATCACTTAAAGAAAGAGGGTAAGTGAATAATAGTAAAAGTTTTTCACAAACACGCTACAAATAAAGTTACAAATGAATGATTAGCCAATGTCCTTTGAAGGGAACTCCATCACTTCATGTGATTGAACTCATTTCTGACATTCTAATGCTTAATTCCGTCACTTGCTACCACACGAGGATAGCACTGAGACCTGTTTAATAAGTTTGTGGAAAGTATTCAATGGCTTAATGCATGGAAAATATTCAACACAGTACTTGGCACAAATTGAGGACCAATAGCTGTTGTTTGTACCTTTTATGTGTAACAATGAGATCTTTGAACTGTGGGAAGCTGTCATGGAAAGCAGAAAGCCCATCATCAGTGAAGGTATGTAACTGGACCAGGGGAGCAATCATTATGGATGCTGTACTTACCTCAGTAGTGAAGAGCTTAGATCACATTTGGAGGTCCTTTCCTTTAAAAGATTTCTGTGCTTCTGCTTTAGATGAATTGTAGGACACAAGAGAAATGTGAGACTATACTTTCCCTCCTACTTCTTTGGAAGACATTTTGTTACTACTGACCATCGGGCTCAAAGGGCCACTGCTCTGTAGCACCATTGTTGGAGGTGGCACTCAGACCAGGCCTCATAATCACCCACACCACTCCACTATCCAAAAGAGCTGATTGAAAAACCACACAGCTGTTGTCCCATACTTCTTGCCCAACCAGGAAAAGTGGCTGTTGTGTCTTCAGATCCATCCCCACAACCGTGGGAAAAGGTTTCTCAAGAGTACAGAGAGGATCCATCCTGTCTGTCCCTCAGTGGAACTTGGCTTCTTCCCAGTAATGGCTGGTGATAGGCACCAAGTTGTACTCTGAGAACTCAGGCTGTGGGAAAAGCCTTCTTTAAACAAGCTGAAATACGTTCCTCTTTAGGGTTCACCTGCATATTCCCACTCATCTCAAGCAACAGAGGGCAGGTCTCACCCTGCCTCCCATGAGAACCCATCACAAACTGCTGGAGTGTTTGTGCAGTGGATTTTGGCTCTGATGTTGTTCCCCCTATTCCTGCAGGCATACCTTTCCTGGCCAGAATAGATTCCAGTGCCCTTCCTTGCCTAATCAACAGCACTATGCTTAAATAGAATTCATCTGTGTCTTATCATAGAGACTGAAAATTTAAGGCCCCTTTTCTTCCTCAAGGAAACTGACCTTTTCTCAGTAGCAGTTTAGCTGAAATGTAGAGAGAATTGACATAATCCTTCAGTGACAGATCATACAGCATGTTTGATACTCTTTAATGTTCTGGCCCCAACACACATATTTCTTTTTTTCATTTAAATTTATTACTATTATTATTTTGCTATTTCACACAATATATCTCTCTTAGTGCATACTGACATCCCTTACTTTCCCATAATTCTGGTCCATAATGCAAACAAATCTCTCTGGCTTCCCCTCCCTCCTTTCCTCCCTTACTTCTTCCTTTTCTCTCTCTCTCTCTCTCTCTCTCTCTCTCTCTCTCTCTCTCTCTCTCTCTCTCTCTCTCTCTCTCTCTCTGTCTCTCCCTTATTCCTTACCCCTCTCATGTTCATTTCTATTATTTTTTCTTTTTTTATTATTAAGAAATTTTCTATTCACTTTACATACCAATCACAGATCCCCCCTCTTCTTTTTTCCACCCCCAGCCTTCTTCCCCCAAAGCATCCCCCATCCCCACATTTCCCAAGTCCAGGTCTCCCATGGGGAGTCAGCAGAGCCTGGCACACTCAGCTGAGGCAGGGCCAAGCTCCTCCCCCCTGCACCAAGGCTGTGCAAGGCCAACACATATTTCTAAAAGATTTCTTCTAATCTTGCTGCAGCTGTACTCACTCACACATTAGGGACTCATGTCTGTGCTGGCCATCTTCTGGGTCCTAGGCTCAAGTGCAGTGTCATGTTTCAGCCTCATTGCCCTCAGAACACTTTCTCTCAAGTTATCTGGGGTAATATTATATTTCAGGAGGTTATTAAACGTTTAAATAAATAAATGTGTACAAAGCACTTAGTATAATATCTGACAATAGTAGGCAATATACAGGCTATTGGTGATCGTGGATAGGATAACCAGCAGAGAAATGAAATATACTGAAAGTGGAATTTTGTATAGAATTAAAAATTCAGATGAGGGTTTGGAGAGGTGGCCCAGCGATTAAAAGTGTGTACTGCTCTTACAGAAAACCTTAGTTTGATTCCCATCACCCACATTGGAGAGCTCACAATTGCCTGCAATTCCAGCTCCAAGGGATCCAATACCTCTGGCCTCTGTGGGCACTGCACTCCCACGCCTACACCCACATACAGACATACACTTAAAACTAAAAAGTTTTTAAATACAGAAGAAGTTGAGAAGTACTAGTATAGATTAGGAGATACCACAAAATAGCTTTGGGACAATAATAAATAATCTTCAAAGTGACTTTTGGTCATTCGGTTGTTTTTTTTTTAATTGTTCCACATATTCAGCATGAGTAACCTTATGCCCTATGGCTAAAGTCATTTCCAAAGAAATGGATTCAGAATCCATTTCTCTGAATTCCCAAGAGGAAGTGAGTTCACGGTGAGGTTAATAGTCAAGAAATAAGGGATTGCATTTGGAAGTGGTAGCAGCCTGCTTTACAAGGGCTGATGCAAGCACCAACTCGCTGTGAAAAATGATCATGTGAACTTGGAAGGGTGGTTAGTTAGGCAAGACATGTTGAATAGCCCTACTCAAAGTGCTATTTGCAGGCTTATACTTGCTTTACAAACTCCTACCGGTCAACTATGTGATAAGGATAGAATTGAGACTATAGCTTACAATAGCTGTGCAAAGGTCTTCCAATGAAACTTTATTAAATTGAACAGTGCAGACATGCAGTTGGCACGTGTATATGCATTTTAATTTGATTTATTGCATTGCTTTGTGTTGAATGGGAAACATATAAGAGAAAATGGAAATATGAACGAAAGTAAAAACAGTCAGGTCTTCTATTCATATCAACTATTTTTTTTTTAATCAATGAGGCAGTGTTCTGCACTTGCACTGACTCCTGGGTTAACTTTGAAGCTCCAAGCAATTCTTTGGAAATGACTTCCCTCGCCTATGAAACAGCTTAGTATAAACTTCCATTTAGCTTTGATGATTCCCTGAGTATAAGCAGTCTCAATATTTTCAGAATAAATTAGCTGAATGGAACTCCATTACTTGACTTTGAGGCAAACAATCTCACTCTCTAGTAAAAATTAAACCATAGCCTAAATCCTGTCTGTGTTTCTTCTGATTTCTAAGAATAATACCTGTTAGCCTTCACTGCAAACAGCTGGTTTTCTTGGTATTTCCCTCTGCACGCTAGATATTATTTATGAGAAGCCTTTCCCTGTTAGGTGTTCATCGGCTGATGATTGTGAAGTTGTAAAAGGTCCCTATGAAAACATTCTCCAAATAAAAAGTAAAACATCTAGCCACTATGAGGAGCTTGGATCTCATTGTAGGAGTAATGGGAGTGAAACTAAGACTTTTTTGTGTATTGTTTTTTCGAGACAGGGTTTCTCTGTGTAGCTTTGGAGCCTTTCCTGGAACTCACTCTATAGCCCAGGCTGGTCTCAAACTCACAGAGATCCGCCTGCCTGTGCCTCTCGAGTGCTGGGATTAAAGGCGTATGCCGCCACCGCCCAGCTCAAAACTAATGAAGTGATATGATAATTGATTTCAGGCATGTCTTTGGCTGATACTTGGAGACTAGACTATAGAGATCAACAATGAATACATATAATAACTCATAGTACATTAATTAGGTTCCATCCTTATGAGACATAAACGGTAGATTCTGTGCTGACATCTAGCTTATTTATCTACCTTGATTGAGTTACAGTTGTGTATATGTTCAACACACTGTTTCATTTAGCTAGGTAGGGATCACAATTGCTTATGGGACTAACATTAATTATTGTTTACTATCATGTTCATGTAAGTGTGTATTCATGTAAGTGGTTCTCACCCTTCCTAATGCTGTGACCCTTTAATACAGTTCCTCATTTTGTAGTGACGTCTAACCATAAAATTATTTTTGTTACTACTTCACAACTATAATTTTGCTACTGTTATGAATAATAATATAAATATTCGTGTTTTTCGATGGTCTTAAGCAACCCCTGTGAAGGAGCTGTTTGACTTCCAGAGGTGTCTAGACCCACAAGTTGAGAACCGTTGGTGTATACTAAGAGGAGGGGTAGGGAAAGATGAATCATAAGTTCAGGGTTTCAGATGGGAAGGGCCTTTCATGTTTCTACTTCTTTCACATAGAAGATGAAGATGACCGATAGGAGTACTACCACGTGGAAGCAGCAGTCACCCCATAGAAAGTGCTGGCTTGTTGGATTGTTAGCCCCAGGCTTACTGAGAAGATAGAAAAGCCTGCCTTTGGGGTTCACCTGATTCCACACTGGCAGGCAAAGAACCATTCAATACATTTTACCTTGGTCCATATTCAACCATTTTATTGGAAAGTAAAAGACTCGGGAAGAAGTAAAGAATCCTCTGAGGTATAAATAAACATTCTGGTAACAAAATTGATTGGAAATTTCTATCTGGGGAAATGTTTGACTCTACAAAATGACTGATGCCAGTAATTGCACAGCAAAGAGAATAACTAAGGACAAGGGAAAAGTCCATGAAGCACACAAAAAGAGTCAGTGGGAACTGATATGCAAAGCCTTGGCTTTGAAATTTAATTGAGCCAAAATTGAGTTCTCTACTCTTTGCTCTGCTAGATACGATGTGTAGGCCATCATCTATACCAGAGGCTCTCTATCTCTTATGCAAAATGGAATAATTTCACACTCAGGGCTGATGCAAGCATCAAGTGAAAACTAAATAAAAATATGTAAGTAGAAAGCCACAGTTCACGTACAGTAGTAAGGCCTCTGCTGAATTGCTTCAGACTTTCAATACTATTTGTGGAATTCCCCAAACATGCTTGTTCACAACACTGTTGAGTGAAACTTTAAAGCCACTATGAGAGAATTCCTGTAGGTGTGAAATTGCATAATACATAAATACAATTTTATGTGCATAGATTTGTGTATGTGCTGGCACTACATCAGTGCTATATTTATGCTACAATGTTAATTACACTTTTCTGGGGGAGGTGTAAGATGCAATATGGAAACAAGGGTTCAAAAACAGGGACCTGAAGTCAAAAGACTCACGTTCAAGCTCCAGTTTACGGGCTCTATGGGCTTAAACAAAACTATATAATTTGTAGGAACTTTTGTTTTGTCACATACAAAATGGTCATAGATGTTCCTACTTAGTGTGTCACAGATGAGAGAAAGTGAGAAGAACATCAAATATTTAGTGAATAACTGAGAAGAACAGAAAATGTCAATAAATTCTGGATGTTATATAATTGTCACTATCAATATTACTAATAAAATTCATCCCACACATATGTCTGAAGGGATGAAATTGTTGACTTGAATAAGAGTCCCTGGAATGAAACAGGTGAATGGAGGTGATGGTTTTCATGAAGAAGGGGCATCTTTTATTGAATTGGCCTGTCCTGGTTTGTGGAGGAAGTCTTTCGTTTAAGGAATTTGACTCACTGTCTTCTCTTCCCTAGCTTCTTCTAGAAATGGTAGGGACCAAAGAGTTCGTGTAATTTCTGTGAGAAAACAAAAAGCAGCAATGAACACACACACACACACACACACACACACACACACACACACACTGAAGTCAATCTAATGATGATGCAATCTAAGCAGAGAAACAAGTAAGAAAAGTAATGCTATTGAATCCACTGAGCAAGGGAGAAATGAGGGGCACGTAGAAGGGGCTGTCTTCTGATGGTGTATGGAGACACTGAGGCTGTCAGACATGCTGTTCACAGCAGGCAAATCTGTGTTCACACTCCAGTCCTACTACAATGAATAAATAGTTGAGCAATTTACTTAAGTTGTCTGTAAAACTCAATGTGGAAAAACACTTTCTCACTGGGATACGGTGTTAAATGCACAATGTCTGAACCATGTTTTTGTTTGATAATACTCTTGCTAGTTTTAATAGCTAAGAATGAAAACTCCTCTTAGAAATTTGACAGTTTTTGTTTCCTCCGATTATTACTGTGCTGCTCATTTTCCCTGCTGTGAAAATCAAAGAAAAAGAACTTGAGTCTGAAAGAAGATACAATTGTAATCGTGGAAGGGAATGAGATGTGCTCTGTTCCAGGCACAAGAATGGTACCATGTATCAAAAAGAAAAAAAAAAAAAACCCAGAGTGAGAGGAGAATTCTAGACCACTGCATTGGGTTACTAGAGCAGATGTGTTAGCTGGAGTTCCTATTGCTGTGATAAAACACCATGGCCAAAATCAAGGTGGGGAGGAAAGGGTTTATTTGCCTTACACAACCATGTGATGTTCCATCATTGAAGGCAGTCCTGGTAGGAATACAAACAGGGCAGGATCCTAGAGGCAGGAGCTGATGCAGAGTCCATGGAAGGGTGATACTTACTGGATTGCTCCCTATGACTTCTCTGCTTTTTTTATAGAACCCAGAACCACCAGCCCAGGGATGGGACCACCCACAGTCGGCTGCCTTTCCCCATCAATCATTAGTTAAGAAAATGCCTTACAGCTGGATCTTATGGAGGCATTTTCTCAATTGAGGTTCCCTCCTTTGAGATGACTCTAGCTTGTTTCAAGTTGACATAAAACTAGCCAAGACAGTAGTCATGCATCTTCTGGAGACTGTCAATTTGCTGTACCTAAGTTTTTAAGTATAGTAATGCTTAAAGAAAAAGTTAAATAAAGAATTCATTGTCTGATTAACAGTCCTTCTCTTTTTGTTCTCCATTTTTATTTTCTTTGTTCCACAAATAAGAACTAAATGGCTGCTTTGAATAATGACTCTTCTTAACATGGAAATGAAGAAGTACAATTTCTGTTATCACATCACTGGAGTGTGAGGTGGCATATGGCAAGAAACCCAAGGAGAGAAGATCTAGAAAAAAACTTCAAAATTTCCTGAGGAAAGAGTGCTAGAGCTGGTAAGTAAATTACAGAGCTGTTTATTTATAAAAATGTAATTTCAGAAAGAGGCAACAATGGAAGGAGAAATCAAAGGCTAAATTATACCTTTTCTTTGTTTGGTTTTTGCAGATTAGTAAATATTTAGTTTGGAGGGAACACTTCTTAGGATTGATGCTAGAACCAATCTTTCATTCAGTGCTGGTACATACACGAGCACTGGAGTCAGCTCTATTTCCCCCTAGCTTGTACGACCTACAGCAAATCGCCCAAGCCCTTATGCCTCAATTTATACACCCATACAATTGAATCATAACAATACTGCTACCTCAGAGTGGCTGCAGAGATTAGGGTAGGTAGTGAATACAGTCTTAGCTTAAGACCTGGGACATTTGAAAGCCCAATGGGTGTATACAGCTACTATTAGTAAAAGAAAAATCAAAGTTTATATTAGGGATTGTTGTAATACACTATTTTCATGAAACCTGGGGAAGAAAAACATTTCTCAGATGTGGCATCAGGATCCTTTTGAAATCCATATCCTTGAAGACAGTAAATCAGATCTCTCTGTTTGCTTACAGAAAACTTATGCAATGGCTATGCTTTTATACTCATTGTACTTTGTATCAAAAGAGTATATTTTTCTTCATCAGTGTTGATGAGAGAGGCAAGGGAACCACTGTGGTCATCCACTTGACCAGTGTTCTGCAAATATTTATTTTCAAGGTAGAAAACTAATTCTGCTTTTAGGCTGAGATTTTTCAACACAATTACATTTAGTTACTCAAAATTGTGATATTTTTCTTCAAATGGCAGTCAACATTTTATCTCCTTAAACATTTAAGGTGTTCTGTTAACACATAATCATGTACATTTACAGGTAGCACACAGTATTTCAATATATTTGTACTATCTATGCTGATCAAATCAGGATAATTATATTTCTATCATTTTATCATTGATTTTTAATCAGGATATTTACTCTACTTTATTCTAGATATTAATAAATCATAACAGGCTTTTGTGAACCACAGTCATCCCACCACTGTGTTTTAGAATGCTAGGACTTACTACTCCTATCTCATATTGAGTACCTATTATCTGACCTCTCTCTACTCACCTATTTTTTCTTCCCAGATGATGATAATTTCTCCACATCAAAACTGTTCAATTAATTTTTTAGTAAGAATACAAAATACTTGGTTTCATTTTGACAGTTTCATATACATGTTTGTGACTACACACATTCATACACACACATAACATATAGGATTACACTTTGCTCATATAATACTTTCCCCTCACTCATAGTGCTCTCTCCTTCCTTAAAATAGTCTGCTTCTACCTGGGTGTGGTGTCATACCTTGTAATCACAGCACCTGGTAGATAGAGGCAGGAGGATCAGGAATTCATGATCATTCTTGACTACATAAAAAGTTCAAAGTAGCTTGGGATAGATGAGATACATTTTAATAAAACCTACTTTCACATTGTGTGTTTGCATGTATGTCTCTGTGTATGTACATATTAGTGTTTGTGTTTTTAAATGTAGATTTTCATACATGAAAAAAATGAGATATGGATGAAGAAGTCACAGACCAACTCCAACCTTTTTTTTTCATTCTCTCACTCTCCAACTTGTAGTCTCTTACATTCACTCTTCTATAGTCAGATCAACGGTTTTTAAACTTCTAGATATGGCAAAGAACATGCAACACTTGTTCTCCTATGCCTGGCTTACTTCCCTTAAATAATCTCTCCAGTTGTATATATTGCACTGGCAATTACCAGACTTGATATTTTTTACATATGCCTGCCTGCACAATACTCCACTGTGAACATGTGCCTCATCTGTCTTTACTCATTCCCTTGTTCATGGCTGGCAGAGTTGATCCTGTGTCGTAGCTGGTGTAGAGAGCACTGCCACAAACTTGGACATGTACATGTTTCTTTAGTATGCTGACTTAGTTCTATTTTGAAATATAGTCTCAGAAATAGGTTAACACTGTTATTTTCCATAATCTCTGCACTAGCTTGCATTGGATGTGATTTCCATAGTCTCTATATGCTTACCAGGATTTGTCAACTTTTTATAATAACTGTTTTTTACTGCGTGGGGGTGTGATTGATTTGCATTTTCATAATGGATAATGATCATTTTCCATGTATTTTTGTCATTAGGTGTCTTTTAAGAAATCTGTCTGTTCATACTGGGTGGCATGGTGATGGTGCATGATTTAAATCTCAGAAGCAGGTGGATCTCTTTGAGTTAGAGGCCAGCCTGGTCTATAAGACAAGTTCCAGGACAGACAGAGCTGTTACACAGAGAAACTCTATCTTGACAAACAAAACAAAACAAATAAAAGAAATCTGTTCATGTAACTTTTGCTTTTAAAGTGGGATTACTTGGTGTCTTAATCAATGTTTTATTGTTGTGAAGAGACACCATGACCATGGTGACTCTTATAAAATAAATAATTTAATTGAGGCTTTTTTAACAGTTTCAGAGGTTTTGGTGATTATTATCATGGTAGGAAGCATGGTGACATGCTGGAGAAGTAGCTGAGAGTTCTACATCTGAACCTATGGGCAGCAAGAAAAGAGAGTGACATTGGGTCTGGCTTGGACTCTTGAAGCCTTAGAGCCCACCCACAGCAACACACCTCCTCCAACAAGGCCACACCTCCTAATCCATGCTAAGCAGTACCACTCCCTGATGACCAAGCATTCAAATATATGAGCCTATGGGGACCATCCTCATTCAAACTACCACACTTGGGCTTTGGTTTTTAAGATGTTGAGTTCAGATAAAATTTTCATCATCTGCGTATGAGCTAGAACATGCAGTATTTGTCTGTTTTTTAATTAATCACAATGCATACTGACCTCCCAGTTTCAATAATCTTGATATAAATAACAAGTTGAATGACAGTTTAATGTACACATACAGATATATGTATATATGTATATATGTATATATCTCTCATATATCACTTAATCTATCTGATCATTTCACAATGTATAAATGTACCAAATTTCACTTACAGATCTGTGCTATTAAAATAATAAAAATGAAAACAAAACTAACTTAGCTATTCTTAGTCATATATACTTCAATAATAATTTTGAAATCATTTTGTAAAAGTCCATGAACAGTTTTATGTGAATTTTGTTTATAATTTTTTTCCTCATACATAATTACATAAAAGCCACATCTTCATGGCATTGTATATTATTGCTTATGAATATGACATGTCTCTGTATTTCCTCAGGTTCTTCTGTCCTATAACATGATTCCAGGATTTTAGAAACAAATTAAATTTTGTTCACTGTCTTGCAGACATTCATAGAAACTAAGGCTTAAAGCTAAGCACCGAAACAGCTGAGTGGCCACTCTACTGTTTGGACTCTGGAGTTCAGACAGGAATGTGCTCTGGTCCTCACATTCCTGAAAACCCTTAGGCAGCCCAAAGTGCTTGGATGAGCCATTCTGAACTCAGATTTCTCCTGATGACATTGGGTGTAACAGTAGTGGTACTAGCCATTGTAATTTTTCTCTTACACTACAATGTGAAAGTACACTTGTGGGAATTCTTTTATTAGTCATTTTTATTTGTTAAAGGAAGGAGTTAGAGCTTTATGGCTTAAATGATGCATTGATTGTTAAGCATCATTCTAACAGGTTCTTATAATTGCAGTAAAAGAGTGTGTGATATTAGTAATGATGGCATTGACTGATGATTCACGGATGAGAGGTGTGAAGAGGGAAGAAAAATAGCAGCACATTGTCTCTTGACAAGTCAGTGTTATTTTAGAATGATTCAACGCTTTGACAAAAATGTCAATTTTGTGTTTTCTGTGAAAGAATTATTTCATACATTATTCCATACATTTTGATATGATTTTAATTAATATTTTATTGGATGAAAGATTATCCCAGGTACATGAACTGGTTTTTTAGAGCCCATTCCCTATGGTGTGATGCCTTACTCAGCCTTGATGCAGAGGAGAGGGGCTAGGTCTGGCCTCAACTTGGTATGTCAGTCTGTGTTGACTACCCAAGAGAGGCCTGACCCTCTATGAGGAGGGGATGGGGGTGGGATGGGAGTAGGTTGAAGGGAGTGGGAGAAGAGGAGGGAGGGGGAACAGGGGTTTGTATATAAAAGGAAAGAAAAAATTTAAATAAAAAATTATAAAAAAGATTATTAAATATCAACTACAAAATATGTCCTCTGCTGGGAATTAGAGACATAGTCTGAGATCAAACAGATGTAATCCCTGTCATGACAATCAAACAAAAAACAGATAATTAAATAAAGCCCTTCGGCTAAATAAAGATGACAGAGAGATATAATCTTGTCTATGGAGTCAGAAGGTCCTTGTTTAAGGAAGTCAGGTGCAAAATGGATATCTGAAAGATCAATAAAGATTGTATGCCTGCAGAGATAAGTTTAGTTTTGTGCATTCATTCATTCATTATTTTTATTAACTCATCCTTTCTTGTCACACATGCTCACACACACACACACACACACACACACGTGTGTGTGTGTGTGTGTGTGTGTGTGTGAAATTTTTAATAATGAAGCTTAGTCTAAACTAGGTGCTAAAAGCTCAAGGATGGACAAGAACTCCCAATTCAAAAACAAAGAAATCAATGAACAAATTTAAAACCGAATCTCAGGTTATGGAAAGAGCAAAGACGAGAAGGACAGTGATGATGGAGTTGATAAAACGAGAAGGAAAAATGACAGCAGACTGTCTGTCAAGGGATGATCACAAGGGAAGACCTTTCATGCAAGTCACATTTCTGATCCCTCTTCCATAAAAAGGGTTCAGCCCTGTAGAGAGCCGTTAAGTTATACTGGCAGTGGCTTCTTTCCTTCACAAACTCAATGTGGTCAGAGTAAAGACACTAGGCTTAGGGCTGGCTGTCTTGAGTAGCAAAGGCGAAATGGATTGGGGTCAAAATCTTCTGCAATGCCAGAAGGGCAATGGTGATTTCTGGGTAATAAGTGTATTCAATGGAACAATGACTTTTAGGGGTAGAGCCAGGGCCAGAGGCTTTGGCATCAGGGAGTGATGAAGAGCTGGTGAACAAGAGTCATGAGGGACACACGAAGCATTAGTCTAGAGTGGCTGATTTTAAATCATGGGATCATGAACCCCATCACATCCAGGCCCTAAAGAAGGAAGTGTGACTTCACTTCATTGTCACTTCTAGGTGGGGCCTGAGGTGTGCAGATTATACTTAGCTATGAACCTTTTTATTCAATGTACGTTAGAAGATTTTCATGCACTACTGAATATAAACTCTGTCACCATCTACACTGTGTCTGTATATGTCAACTCATCTTGTAGTCATCACTCCATTGAGTAGCTATGACTATTTTCTACTTTGTATAGAACATAGTAGAGTTTGTGAGTTTTCCCAGCTTCACAAAGTTAGTAGATTTTTCCCAAGCCAGGCTCCAGCAGTTCACAAGCAGAGCTCTTGTCTGTTTGCTACATTTTAAGTAATACTAATTTATTTCTTGTCCTCACCACCGATGAACTGCAAGTGTGTTGTTCTTTAAGTTATGTAATAGGAAGGGGGAGGAGGGAGAGAGGGATAGAGCCACATTCTTTGCCAAAATATCACAGGAACAGGAAAGATCTCTAGACCACATACTAAAATTCTGAACCTCTTGAGCCTGGCTGACATAGTTCCAATCACACTCAGTACCACCATCTTCCATGCTTCTACTAGTATGGCCCATTAGGTCTTACTTAAGGCATTCAACTGCTTTTCTAATACAAAGTTATAAAATCTACATTCCTTCAAATAAAAACATGGTCAATCCTATCACAACAATACCCTATTCTCTGATGCCAACTTCTGTTTCAGTTAGTGCTGTGAAGATACGCCGTGGCCATGGAAACTCTTATAAAGGAAAACATTTAATTGGGGCTGGCTTGCTATTCAGAGCTTTAGTCCATTATCATCATGGTGTAAAGCATGGTGGCATGCTGGCAGACATGGTGCTGGAGAGGTAGCTCAGAGTTCTATGTCTCGATCTGCAGGTATCAGGAAGTGACAGTGAGCTACTAGGTAGACTTGAGCTTCTGAGATGTCAAAGCCCATGCCCCCAGTGATATACTTCCTCCATCAAAGCTATACCTACTTCAGCAAGGCCATACTTCCTAATAATGCCATTTTCTGTGAGCAATCTATGGGGCCATTTTCTTCCAAAGCACCACAAACACCACAGATGAACCATTCTGGGACAGACATTTATGAACAGAAACAAAAAATGAGACCTTTTGTTTGTAGACTCTACTAACTGCATTTCAACTTATAAAAATCAATATTACTGAACAATTCAATATATACATGGAAAAAAACACCTGACAACTTTGGTGATCAGAGAAAAACTAATCAAACTACACTGAGATTGTGTCCCAGAAGATTTATCATAATTAAAACAGAAACGCAACAGATGTTGATGAGAATGTAGGGGAAAGGAACCCTATACACTGTTGGATATAAAAATAAATTACTGTAGCCATGATGGGAATTAGTATGCAGGATCAATACAAAATTAAAACTAAAACCACTGTATGAACCAGCTCTACCACTTCTCAAGATATACCCAAAGAAATCAATGTCAGCTTAACCACACACCTGTGTTTATTGTACTATTTCAGACAGTCACTTTATGGAATCAACCTAGGTGCCCATCAATAGATGTGTGGATAAAAAAAATGTAGTATATACACACAGTGGAGTTTTATTCAGCCCCAAGGCAACAACAAAGTTCTGTCATTTTCAGGAAATGGATGATACAGGAAAAAATTTTCTTAATAAAAGAAAAGAAAAAAGCAATACTGTTGAATTTCATTCTTTTTAAAAATAATAACACTTTTCATTTACTAAATATACTTTAAAAGCTCAAGAGAGGATGGGTCTCTTTGGTATAGCTTTCTGAACCAAGACAGTGGGATGGTTTGGTGACTATAGGAGCATCTAAGGTATGAGTCCTGTCTCCCCTCTTTGAGAAGATAAGCACATACCCATTTAAAAGGCCTGGACTGAGACCCTGACCATTCCATCCCATATTTAAAAACCTGTGGATGCTCAGAATCAAGCTTAGCTGACTGTACATCCCATCTGTTCCCTAATAACCTGCTTCAGCCTTGACCCTGAAGATGGGCAGCTCAGACCAGTCTGGGCTTCATGCACAGGAAACACACACAGATGCAGAGACACACATTTGTATACACAGAAATCTCATTAAAAAGAACCCCACAAAATCAGAAACCATAATTATGCAAATGGAAGGCCTGTAATGTTAAAAACAAAAAAGTATCCAGACAAAGCTTTATGAAACACACACAGACACACTCATACATACAAACACCACAAATACCATTGAGTTAATTTTATACCGGACATCTAATGCTGGACGTGGAACCTGTCCTTAAGGGTGCTTTATATACCATTGAGACTCCATTCAAGAAAATTATCAATTAAAGATAGCTTCTGGGATGGGGATAGGACATTGTGTCCACTTCCACTCTCAGTGTTGGAGAGCAATTTGGCTTAGACGTGTGCAGATGCAGGCCTTCTCTTAAAAATCTTCTCTGAAAGGTTTCTGAAGGCCTGACAGACCTTGTTGTTTTGGTTATTAAGGATCACCTTATCATAAAATGAAATATGATTATCATACTTTAGGTTGCTTATCTTTCATACTGGCCTGGATTCTTTGCTTAATTTGTGTAAAAAAATTCCTTTGTTCAAGAAAAATGTTATAAAGAACTACCTTGTTTTTTTTTTTTTTATGCTCTTTTGGCTTCCTCTCCTGTGTCAGTTTCTTGATCACATTCTTGCTGTCTTTTCTGTTTGGTTACTCACTGGGGTGGTGGTGGTGGTGGTGGTGGTGGTGGTGGTGATGGTGTATGCATGCGTGTGTTCATGGTAAGCAAATATGTGCAAGCGTGCCTGTCTGTGTAGGGGTATGTTGAAGCCAGAGGTAGAACTCAGGTATCTTTTTCAATAGTCTCTCCATAGTCTTGTCATTTTGAGATAGGGACTCTCACTGTCCTTGGAGCTGACTGGCAACTAACTGTGAGTTACTCACAGTTACTGACTGGCCAGTGAGTATTGGGATGACGAGGAAACAGTGCCTTTACTTGGGAGCTGGAGACCAGAACTCAGCTACAACAGAGCACAATACCCTCTGAGCTGACTTCCTGGCTTCTCATGCTCTTTGAAGATAGAGTTGGAAAGTCCTTCTCTTTGGTTGGGACAATAAAGACTATCTACCCTAAGTATTTTATTTATAATTGGAATTCCATATCTTTTTAATGGGCTTTCTTGACCTATTTATACTTATTGTTTGGTTGATTTTTCTTTATTATTGTATACATTATATTCTTTTTTATTTAAAATATTTCTAATGAAAACAATTATTTTTCTATACCATTATTTCCTATATAACTAATTTTAACCCTAAAATTATCTATATAAACTCATCTAAAAATATTTTTACATCACTTATAAAAAAGAAAGAGGTAATTCTTTAAGACCATTCTTACTCTTAGTTTTTGTTTTGTTCTACCTGGAGATTGAATCCTGTCTTTGACATTCAATACTTGGACATCATGAAAATTTCCCATTATTTTGAGGATTTATTAGATTAAATACCTCAAATTTACAAGTAATGTTTTATTTTATTTTAATTTCTTTCTGTAATGCATTTAAATACTTGTTTATTTAATTTTATGTGTATGAAGGTATACCTGAGTGTATGTATGTATGTGTACAATATGTATGCAGGAGCTCTTGGAGGTCAGAAGAGGTATCAGATCCCCTATGACTAGAGGTAGAGATGGTTGTGAGCCACCATATTGGTGCCGGGAACCAAACCTGAGTTCTCTGCAAGAGCAGTCAGTGCTTGTAACCACCAAACCACCTCTTTGGCCTTTTCTTCCTAATATATTTTTTGTTCCCTCAAGTTTTTTTTTAATTTTCTCTATTTTGTGTAAAATCTACATTATTTTTCTGCCACTGCAAAACAAGTTTCCAGAAACTAGCAGTGGGTTAAAGCAACCCAACTTAACTCACAGTTTTGAGGAATCATGTGCACAGAACAGACCACCATGAAAATTGGCTCTTTTCAGAAAGGGCAAGATGCATCTTCCAGATCTACAGGAGTGTGGCTGATGCTGCTTTTAATTTTTCTGACTTCTTTGACCTCTAGACTAATGCTCATCTGAAAAGATACCCACCCAGGGCAATATCATGTTTCACTAACTTAGTCAACAGACCAAGTATTTTAATTATATATGGACACTTTCTCAGTGTCTTCTATATGACATGGTTGTATATTGTCCTATGTTATACTGCCTGCCACATTCAAAGGAAGGTATCATGGAGGGCACATGGATTGGTGGAAGGGATCTTGAGGACCTTCTTAAACTTATGCCTATAATCATGTCTCTCTGTAACTAATTATGCTTTTTGAGAAAATATTTTTAACATTTGATTGAGGCTTTCTTTCTGTCTGAATAACTACCCTGATAGTGAAAGAATTTTTAATATGTTCTTTTCCTAATCAGCCTCCTTAGCATGGTAAGCAGGAATCAGTCTCATAATACATTCTTTTTCTGAAATTTCTGCTAAAACAGTATTTATATAGATGAACAATGAAAATAAATATCCTAAAAATACTGGTAAAAGTGTAACTAAAAATGTAATTTAATAACTATTTGGTTTTGACTTAAAAACCTTCTAGTATTGTATATTAACATACATCATAAGAAATTAATTTTCCCTAAGTTCTGTAAAAATATACCTTTTGGATTAAAAGCCCCTCATTGAAGTGTGCATGAAGAACATGATTAAAGTCAATAAAATATTCCTGTGTAAAACATTAATTTTCATTTGCATCATTATTATTTTTATTTTTACTGTGTTTTTAATTAGCTTACAAATGACTAGGTTTTCATAAGGCTTCTTCATGTACCCTTAGTTTTGTTTAACCTACCTCTACCTCTTCTTTCCCCCACCCTCTTCGCCACCTCTGCTTAAGCTTTGGCTCTTTAGCCTGAGCTACAATGTAATTCTTTTGATTGATCACTAGGTAATGATAAAATCAGGGCAATTGACATACCCATTACCTCAGAATTTATCTTTTCCATATAATGAGTGTGGGAAATCTTTTCTTCTATACTGAGACATACACCACATTGCTGTCAACTGTATTCACCGTACTGTGCCACAGGACACTAGAACCTACTCTTGCCACTTACTTGTAGCATTATACAACTTGTGTGTGTATACAACCTCTCCTCAGTCTTTTTCCTTCTGCTTTCCAACCAGCAACTGGTAACTATTATACTCTCAATTTCTATTAGATTAAAAACTTTCACACTGTATTAATTGTGAGAAGTAACCTCAAGCTCCCGATGTAGGGAAATGTTATTGAACTCAGTGAATTCTCTGAAAATCAAATGTGTTATGACTACTGTGACAGATAACATACAACATTAGTGAAACTAGAACACAAAGCTATGTGTTCTAAACTATGTGGCTAAAACTATGTAAAAGATGTAAGCAACTGCCATAGGACTAGAAAAAATTATGGGGAAATAGAAGTGATTGATATACTAGGCTAGTACTACATATGTGAAAATAATTTATTTGGAAATACTAAAAAACGTTTCTAAAATGCATGCAAGAAAACCAGGTTTGAATGCCTAGTGCCTGGGAAGGTACGAGGCGTGAACCTTCTAGACTTCTGGCTCTTTGTCATCTGAAATCTGCTGAGCTTTTATTAAGTGAAGGGTGAAATCCATTGCCACTGATGAGAACTAAATGAATTATATTGGGAGTAGACAGACCCGGCCCTTCCCTCCAGAGGATGACTAATTGGCATACCTTCCTGACTGGGTGTGATCAGAGCTGACCCTTGAACACTAGGGATGGATGAAATGCAGAATGCTCACCTTTCCCTTCACTTCTATGAGGTTTTAGGTGGGATTATGCCCTAGAAAAATAAGAAGAACTTGCATGATTAAAAAAATACTATGGTTTAAATGTACTTTTTGAATAAGCAGCATTGTACATTTATTCAAGGTGTGCATTCATTGAATAAAGTCATCAGGACTGAAAGAATCACAGAGGATGGCATAGTTCTTTCATAAAACATGTAAACATGCTTTCTCATGCATGTGTAGAATGACACCCCCCCCCTTGTCTTTGCTATTACAAAGCATACCACTTACAATTGCATACTGCTTTTGTTTTTGACAAGTGATATACCTTCCTTGACAACTGAGCATCCTCTCTTGGGAATACATCTTCAGAACACTGTCTTATGGAACATAACTTGGAAAAGGTTAAATTATAAATAATCCTTTAATCTTCATACATTCAAAGAGTAAATCCAAGTGGTGGAACTTGAAATTTGAAAGAGGATTTACACTTACTTTACATGAGAACAGGGCGATTAGAACTAGAACAAAAGATTAAAGTGAATTAGGTAATTGTCTAAAAATATTATTTTGTCTAACAGTCAAGCTTCCTACTACGACTTGATGATCATTTGCTGCAAATGTAACATTATGGAAATGCTTTAAATTTTAAACTGGAAATTTGTAGACTTGGGGAATTTGTGAATTTCAACCTTAGCTGAACATTAGAAAAGTAAAAGAAAGAAGTAAAGGAAGTAATGAAGGCAGAGAAGAAAAGAGGAAGGGATGGAGGGAGGAAGAGGAAGGAAGGAAGGAAGGAGAGAAGGAGGGAGGGAGGGAGGGAGGGAGGGAAGGAAGGAAGGAAGGATGGAAGGAAGGAAGGAGGGAAGGAAGGAGGGAAGGAAGGAAGGAAGAAAGGGACAGAAAGAGGGCCATAAAAGGCAAGGGTAGAAAGACAAGAGCTGCCTGGGCTCTAACCAAATAAGCGCTGCTAGATTAGAACATTGGAGTTTGAAGCTTAGGAATTTGGATTTTTAACAAGCTGCCTGGCAGAGTCTGAAGTAGAGGAATTGAGAGATTAGGAATGAAAAGTGATGGGCCAGAGTCTTTATTTATTTTTAATTTTTGTTAAATTTTTATAAAATATTCTTTCCCCTTCCCCAACTCTTTCTAGAACCTTTCCTCCTCCTCCTCTCTCTCTCTCTCTCTTAAAAACAAACAAACAAACAAAGAAACCCACAGGTTGGGAGGAACAAGAAGACAATCACAGCATAAAAATATTCCCACAGTATGAACAAACAATGTAGCAAATTAAGCATGTAGGGATTGTAAAGTATGGCATCTCTCATCTTCTGGGAAGTACAGAAGGAGCTTAGTACCTGAGAATTCCAGTGTGGGAACAGAGGGTTAGTTGTTTAATTTCTCGCCTTATTCTGACAAGTAGATGAGAAGCCATGAGAACTAGGAAAGAGGGAGGTGGCCTGGGAGGACATTTTGGAAATTGCTTTCTCCACCCATATCCTATCCCTTCTTTGCATGTTGCTGTTCAGTCTAAGGTTTTGATTGCTTGAAATGTACTATTGCTTCATGGTGTTTAATGAGACATATTCCATATAGGAACCTGCAGGATGATAGGTTCTTACAAGGAGTGGCTTCATGATCACTGCAATTCATTTAATCCCTCCTCCACCAACAAGGCAGCCATTGGCTGTAAAGGGCTCCTAGTCACTGTTTCAGAAGCTGGTTTGGACACCTGGATACACCTCCCAAAAAATGGAAGCTCTTTTTATATGCACATTAACAATTTCTGTTCACAAGGGTGCCCACTTTCTTGGCACCTGGGAGATAACTGGAAGGCCCATTTATCTGAAAAGAAAATATGTTAACAGATAAAAACAGACAGGATTGATTTTACAGTTTTCTGGTCTTGTACTTGTTCTACTGACCTGGACCATGGGGTCATTCATCAGTGACAGGGTTCTGAGAGAGAGGATAGCAGATTAGAAGATAAAGATAGAATATATAGAGAAGATAAGAAAGTTTGGGATTAGGAGGTTTTTCACAAACTATGTTTTATGCTAAGAAAGCTTATTAAGAAATACCATGTCTTGTGTATTATTTCCCAGGGAGAAATGAGACAGTCAGCAGAAACTATCACACAATGGGATGAAGTCAGTGGAAAGCTAATCAAGCAGTATTGTAGAAAGGGGACACAGTGTATCTCAAAATCATTACAGACAAAGTATGCAGCAGCCTTGGACTGAGAACCTTAGCCTCAATGGTGGGAAACATAGGGTTCTCAAGATCTGAAGTGTAGTCCTGGCCCCGGGCTATTAACAGCTCTGTAAAACGTATTCCTGATTTTTCTTCTCTAAATATCAGGTCCTCAAGGGAAAGCCCTGAAGGCCTTGGTCCCAGGTTGTTACTGGCTCTGCCAAGCATGTTTCTGGTTTTGAGAAGGAGCCATGTTTCTTCTCCATACATCAGGCACTCAGGGAAAGCTTCAGTTGATCAGTCCAGCTCTCAATGGGTTAGTATCTCTTGGCAACCATCATCATCATCGTTATTATATAATAAGAATAACAGTAGATCATATCAAAGGACTTGACATTTATGTACTGAAAATGTTTTAATGGAATATTCCTAATGAGAATATTGGTATCATGTCCAATTTTCAGATGAGAAAATAAAGATAAGGTAACTGAACCAAATTATATGGCCTCTATTACCCAAGAGGTAGGCATGAAGACAGAGCTTTTATGATGGGCTTTTTTTTTTTCATAGCTCCTTTGATCTTGTGTAGGTAGTAGGAAATTTATGTACCTGGCATTTACTCCAGAGTGATGGCCACCTAGGCTTTGAAGTAATTTTTTTGTAAATATCAGTAATTGTCACCTGAGATTAATTGAGGGGCTTTTCCTTTAGGGGCTCCAAAACCTTTGCATGACCTCAGTCACAAGCCATTCCTGGCAAACCAGAAAGTCTTATAACAACTGAGAATCAGTTAGGTAATGAGTTCTTTCAGACAACTCCTAGATCTGATCAAAGGTTCTGACGTGCAGAACTTGACTTGCTAAAAGATCTTTTGTGTAACAATCAATAAAAATGCTTCTGCAAAGCTGTCTGGAGTTCAGACTGTCCCTCCCTTCCTGCTGCTCAATGCTTCATTACATCCTGCAGCGTCTCTTTATTCGATTGTCCTATGTGAAAGTTTACCAGCAATCTTGGGCTTTTCTTGCTTTGGATTTTAAGACCTGAGCAATGGCTGAGGTAGACCAATTTGTGCTGGTACTGTGTGAACACAGTTCATTCTCAAACCTCCAGTGAGAATTCATCTGAGAACTAACAGGTTTTTGGCCCCCAAATAATAAGTTTCTCCACTGATGCAGTAAGTCAGAGCAAGCCGAATTGAAAAGTATAACAGCAGGCTTATTGAGAGCAAAGCAACTCCTGGGTGGGTTCACTGGTCTTAGAGAATGAGGCCAGAGAAGTTGTGTGCCCAGGCTAAGGCAGGGAGGTTTTATAGATTATAGGTAAGGAGTAATGATGTGTTTGCCATAAGGTGGGCATGTGACCAAGTATAGTCAAAAGCTGAGTGCTTAGGTGGGGACTTTGGTGGCTGGCAATGTCAGGGGAGGATACTGGAAAAGCTGCCAAGAATGAGGCACTGGGCTTTTAGCACATTTCCTTTGTTCAAAGACTCTCTGAGCCAGTGGAGTTTGGAGAGAGAGAGGGATAGAGACAGTGCTTCCTGGACCATGCAAGGGTGAGCAGAAGCTCCAAACAAATGAGAACCAGGATTAAATCCAAACCCTGAATAAGAGAAAGGGAATGGTGGAGACAGTAGCTATTTGGACTGTCTGGAACTCAGCTTAGGGGGAGGCAGGGAGAGGTGATGGAGAATTGGAGATGGCTACAGCTGAGCTTTCTTTTGTGGGCATAGCACAGAAGGAATTCCATATACCAAAGTCTTTACTGCTTTAAAGAGTGAACATACACCTCAGTCTTACTTGCCCAGTTCAGAAGGGTCAACTGGGTCCAGCTCTGGAGAGTCAGGGGAATCGCCAAACCTGAACAGCAGTGTCCCGAATAAGCAGTTCAGAGTCAGTAAAGTCTTAGTCATGTAATACTGAGGAAGGGTCAAGGATGTATTTCATTTAGTGAGACTTAGGAGTACCACCAAAGGGTTGAGGTTCCTTCCGTTTGCAGAGCCTAAAATGTTCCATGGCAACAGCAGTGTCTTAGGATGTGAAGCACAATTACCAGTTCAAAACAGGATTTGCCCTTTGTTCTGTAGTTAACCTTTTGGCAGCTCCTTCAAAGAGGATTTGCCATTTATTTATGGATAATGTATTTCTCCTCATAGGTATATCGATGTTATTATCTATCTTCAAAGATACATTCATGTATTTATAGGGGATTTTTGAAAAACAATGTTGGAATCATATACTGCAAAAGAGTTTTGGTTGTTTTTTTTCCTCTTAACATTTTCAGTGATATTGTGGAACATTTTTCTTGTAGCAATCAAGAGCTGATCTATATTGTTTTGGAAGATAGAATGTTACTTTATTATAGAATCAAAGTACAATTATTCAATAATTTCCCTACTGCTGTTTTCAGGTTTTTATTCTTCTCTTTTGCTGTTTATATTTATGACAATGAAAAAAAGGAATCAATTTGAATGCTCTCTGTTCTAAATACACCTGTCCACAGATCCTGCTACACTGCTATGGTGTAGGAAAAAAATTGTATACTCTAATTATTCTTGATGTCTAAGATATGTATGGAATGAGCAATTTGAAGGTATTTGTACAGCTGTAGTAGTGACTTTGGAAAAGTTTTTCTAACACTTTGTACTTGAAGTTCTTCTCTAATGTAAAACCAATAAAAGCACCTCCCTCACAGAGTTGATCTAATATATAGAAAATACCAAATAATGCCTGTGTCTTACCTAGGGTTTCCTTGCTATGAAGAGACACCATGACCACGGCAACTCTTACAAAGGAAAACATTTAGTTGGGGTGGCTTTCTTACAGTTCAGAGGTTCAGTCCCTTAACATCAATGTGGGACATGGTAGTGTGCAGACAGACATGATGCTGGAGAAGTAGCTGATAGTCATACATCTTGAAGGCAACAGGAAATGATCTGAAAGTCACACTGAGGGAAACTTGAGCAAAAGAGACCTCAAATCCCACCCCCACAGTGACAGACATCCTCCAACAAGGCTAACCTACTTCAACGATGGCACTTCCTAATAGTGCCATTCTCTGTGAGCTTATGGGCACCAATTATATTCAAACTACCACAGCCTGCAAAGTACTTAAGTCTATACACATACAACAGAGACCTTACTAATAATCAAACTTTAAATATGCTTAATATTTCTATTATACTTTCACAATACAATTTTTTGGTGATAATTTGACAACTTTTCCCTTTACTGTATATTTGAGAACTTATTTATAAAAAGGAACACTATTAATTTGTACATTTTAACCACTTTTCTACTTTGTACTTATTTTATACTTTATATCTTTTCCTTATGAATTTCATTCACTCCTTCATTAGATTCACATTATTTTCCTTATGAATTTTACTCACTTCCTAATTGGATTCCCATTATTTTCCTTATGAATTTATAAAATCTTTATCTGGTGATACTTTGCTTTCATGTTACAGATATTTTCCTAGTTTGTAAGACGAAATTTATTTTGTGCTAGTATTTTTAAGATCACATTATTCATTTAATGTGGGGGGGGGAGAGAGCACGTGTATGCCATGGTGTGCATGCAGAGGTCAGAGGACAACTTGCAGATGTCAGTTCTCTTCTTCCAACGTGTGGGTTCTGGGGTTCAAACTCATGTTATCAGCCTTAGGGGACAGCATCTCAACTCACTGAGCCATTTCACTGCCCCATGAGCTAGTAAGCCTGCATGAATAAAAGTCACCCTTGAGCTCTTTGTGAAGAAGAGGTGAGTGGACTTTGTAAACTTCAGGAGTAGTGACTGGACAAGGGGAAATTCAGGGTCTTTTTCCTTGTACAGGTAAGTTAGCATATCCTCGACCTCTAATGTATTCATTTCCAAGCAGACTTTTATCAATGATTTTAGTGTATAAAGATTGGATGGCTTTATAAATACAAAATTCTTAACCTAAACAAACTTTTATTTTTTATTCTTAACATTGTTGACACATAGATCGAGGTAAATAGAGCGAAGAGACCACCTTGGTTTTCTGTTGTGTTGGGCTTGCTCATAGCAGACTCTTTAAATGTTTCCTGCTCTAGATTGTTCATTTCTCACACACAAGATGAATTTATCTGCTGAAATTCTTGACTTCCATATTTAATTGATTAGGCTAAATACCACAAATCTCTTATGGCATTCTGTACACACAGCACAGTTATCATTTCACTGTTATTCATGGGATTACTTGATAAATGCCTGCCTTTGCTCAGGCATCATACACCAAAAGCAGCGATGGGTCACATGGTATTTTTGCTTACCGTAATGCTCTATGTATCAACTGTGTCTGAGTACATACTCAATTTATAGTGTGTGAATGACTAGTAGGATGGATGCCTATAGAAGGGCTTTAGAGGGCAAAAAATGTAAGGAAAAGAAGCAAGAATGAATGTGTGATGCTAGAATGCCATTTTAGAGACTAGCACAATATCATTAAAGATTTTATCTGGACTAAAGATGTAGGACGTCCATGAGAAATGCAGTTGGAAGGAGGGATTTGGGCCTTGCATACCAGATAGAAGCATCCTATTGAATGAAGCACGCAGTGAACAGTCATTGAAGAATTCTGAGCAAACAATGTATACAAAAAAAGTGTGGTAAAAATGTGCATATAGCATATAAAATATACTTGAAGAGAAAGTAGCCAAGGAGTCAAGCTGGCAGTCTTTTGAAATATGATTTTTGTGAACCATTGAGTATTTTCTTTGCTAACACTGGACAATAGCTGGAACTTAAGTATATTAGCTACTTTTTCATAGCCATAATGAAACATAAGGAGCATAATGAAACTTAGAGGACCAAACACTTACCTTGGTTTAGGGTTTCAGAGGGTTCAGTTCATGGTACATGGTTCTAGACACTGAGGGGGAGCAATATGGTGTGATTGGGAAGCTGTTCACCTCGTGATTGACAGGAAACAGAGAAATGGATACAGGAAAGGACTTCTGGAAAAGATACCCTAAGGACCCAGCCCAAGTGACCTACTCCTTTCAAGGAAATCCCATCTCTTAAGCTTCACCCAATGGCCCAAAGTAACACCACCACCAAGGGAATCAAGCTTTCAGACCATGAACCTGTGATGAATGTTTCACATTCAAACCGTAGTTGGAAGCAAATATGAGTACTATTTTCAAGGGAAAAGTTGATATTGCTTGTTAATGTCATACTGGGAGGGGGAGAGAGAGAAACCGAAAGAAAGATTGTGTATGACAACTGTCATGACAGTACTTTGGGTATTTATGGAATGGGATTTCTTAGGTCACACAGCATAATATTCTTTACGAGAGTGGGGGTTGAGGTGAAGAAGAAAAGTAAAGCTTAGAGGCTGCCCACTACATGGTATGTTATTGGTGGGTAGAGATCATGAGAACAGTTTTCCTGATTCACAGTATCTGACATTTTAGCGACATCTTTGGCAGAAAGAATGTAAGTGAACTAGAAGGTAAAGTCTGGAATAACTGATGATTTAGTCATCAAGTGTCAGTGCCAGGCAACTTGATGTATGTTTCAAGTCTGGGTGGAAGGTCAGAATTACATACTTTTAATCCAGTGGTCCTGAAACTTTTACTTCAGATCACTGAGAATGTTTATTTTAAATTTTATTTATTCATTTATTTATTCATTTATTTATTTATTTTTGTTTTGTATGTATAAGTGTTCTGCCTGTATAAATGTCTGTGTACAACATGCGTGTATATCCCTTAGAGGCCAGAAGAGTGCAATGAATCCCCCAGAACTAGAATTACAGATGATTGGTGAGTCACCATGTTGGTGCTGGGAATCCAACCCAGGCCTCTTGGTGTATCAGCTAATAATTTTGACTATTGAGCCATCTTTCCAATCCATCATTTTATAGTCAGTCATTAGCCCTTCAATTTCCTATCACTGAAAATAGCTAATGATGTTCATGTTAATGAAGTACTTAATATCTGTACCTCAATTCTGTCTAGACATGATTGTCCCTAATAGTAATAGAAAAGGAGAAACAAGATCAGAGACAAAACAGTCTTTTTAATGTCAATTAAGTATGAATAGTCATTTATGGAAATTTATTAATCATGATATCATTCACATTTTTGATCAGGTTCTCTGTGTTCAGTCTTAGGGTAGAGAACAGCATCCCTAAACACTGAAAACATTACATCAGTATTTCTGGTGTTTACCCATTAACTGCCAATTGGACTTACCTTGCAGTTGTATTGACCAAACAGTATCTCAAACATTGAAAAATGGCTGGGTGTGTTTCACATCCTATAATAACCATTACTCAAAATGAGGCCAGGGGATGGTTATTCTGAGCCCAACTTGGGAAATGGTGAGACCCACTAAACAATATTAAAAACAATAATTCCACTTCCCCTATTAAAATCTTCCCCATAAAATCCAACATTATATATTCCAGCAACGTTATTGAGACTGAACAGGTTGTATTTATATATTTATTTCAAAACATATTTATATATTATATGTATATTATATACAATTATAAATATATAAACAATAATGGAAAAAGAGGCCATTAATTTGAGACAGAGCAAGTGAAGGAAGAAAAGGGAAAAAAATGATGCAATTATATTTCTCTAAAATAAAATGATAAAAAATAAAGTTTAGAAGAAAAATTCAACCTTAGTTGATATGTTGTTACTCTATATTCTTGAGCTATTTATTTATCAAATATTAACTTGATATTAGTTTAGTTTTCTCTTGTCTTACAATGAAGCTTAAGGTTTTTGGAGATTAAGTCTTCTACATTTGATAAAATATTAGAAACAGGCATCTTTTGCCAATATCTTTACTTCTTCATTCTTACAGTTATTCTGTCCTCTTTCCATTTAAAGGAGATCCTTGTAAGTGTTGCCTAAACTATTAAAGTACTTAGATTTAATATATTCTTTCCTATATTCTCCCCATTCAATTTATTTTTCCTATTAGACATTCCTAAAATACAGCCATGATAATGTATATGTTTCCTGCTTATAGTTTTACTAAGGCACAGGGCCATCACCTGATATTTATAGTGTTCCACATTGTTGTATTAATATTCTTTTTCAAAGTGATTTCCTATAATCTTTCTCTAGCTAAGTTTGGGTCTAGTAATAAAAGGTGTTCACTCTACATCTTCTGAATTCCTGCCTTTGTGTTTTTAGTTTCCTTTTACTCTTCATCAATTATGATTAGTAATGCTACCTAGCATGGTTTGAGGATTTAGGTTTGGTAGAAAGTAAAAATACAGCTTTGGTAGACAGACAAATATCTAAGTTCCCAATAAATGTTGCCTACTAATATGTTTAAGTACAGTGACTTTGGGAATGGTTTGCAACAGGAATTTAGTGATTTGATAAATAAAGACCCCGAAGAATATGCCAGTTGGGAGCCTCCACTGTCACAGGTACTATATTTTTCATGAAAGAAAGTCTGTGAATGACATAGTATCACATAGTACTAGGAGGATAGTAAAGTTGAACTTGTAATTCAAAAGACTCAATGGAAATGTATGGTCCAGAGGACATGAAATACATTTCTTTCGATCTAATCTACCCCTTTTCTTTTGGCAGCCAGAATCTATAATGTAAGTGTGTGGTAGAAGTTTTTACAAGGAGCCTAGTGGATTGATCTATCACACACTGGTATCAGATTGAAGGTTAACATTCCAAGTAGGACAGGACAGAGCAGGGAGTTAGAATTTGGGCACTTGACTCATCTGTGAGTTGTAGGACAGGCATTATAGGAAGGTTCCAGGATAGGTTAAGACTACAAAACGTGTAGATGGTAATATGTAGAACCATAGTCAAGTTAGCAGTTGAATTTAAAAGGGATTAATCAACATGGCTTAAGGTATGGAACAAAACACTTAAAGACAAGTTAGCTATCATATAAACGAATGGTATTTATTGTAATTATGTATCAGCCACGTATTAGAGATGCATGCCATTTGTTAATTAACTTAGCAACTCCATGAAGCAGATAATATTGTTATCCTCATTCTATGATAAGAAAAGTGAGATTCAGGGATTTTAAACCACTTGCCCATTATCACTTATCTAGTGAGCAGCAGAGGTGTAGCTTGCATGCACAGCAGCATCTCCACTCTTAACTACTAGAATCACTGGAGTTCAGAAGTTGAGGAGATTGAGGAAGCCCAATAGTTGTCTTTCATGCTGGCCCATTTAACAGAAGACCTGAGACAAATGCTTCTTCTCTTAGTGGTCCTCTTCTTTGTTATTTTTACTTGAGCAGACTACTTTGTGAGTAATCATCCATATCTGATTTTACTAGAAAATACACAAAATATTTCCTAGTTAGTAAAAGCTCTCTATGAGCACTGAAGCTTGGTTGGTCTCAGATTAAAAAAAAAGACATTAGCTGAAAATATTAAATATGTTTGTATGATAAACTTCCTATTGGAAAAATAATGGTTAATGCAAATGTAATGTACTTATGATAATAAGTACTGATAAATGAGATTTTGACCCATTTTGTGATCAAGGAAGGTTTAACTTGAGACTGTAAATCCGTTTTCTACCATCAATTCATCATCGAATCCATACATTAGCAATATGAACATAATGAAACTTACAACTGATTAAATTGAAGAAAAAAAGTGTTTGTAGAGTGTTTGACCATAGATGAGACATCTAAATCCCCTTCAAGGCTCAGGAGCCATCCCAGAAGCAGAGCAGAAAGACCGTCAGGAGCACATTAGGAAAACAGTATCTTCTGGACATGACAAAACTGGTGTACTCAAGCACTCATAGAAGCTGTGATTGCCTGTACAGGGTCAAGCCAGTCAACATTATTGCATGGCAGGGAGGAGGGGCTATTGACAGCTGTTTCTCAAGAGTGAGAGTCAGTTTTCGTTAAGGGAGTGGCTCCTGGTAGGTTGACCACACTCCACTGGATGTCCTCATACTAGTGACTATATGGGCAACACAAAGTAGACTTGACATGTTATAGAAACAAACAAAGAAAGAAACCTCACAAAGTTAAATGGGGCTAAGGATATAGAGGGTAGGCCTGTGGTAAGTTAGGGAGAGGTTGGGAGTGACTATAAATAGAATACATTGTATAAAATTCTCAAAGATTTAAGAAAAAATATTACCTTTTCAAAAATGGCTATTTGTAGTGACACACACCTTTAATCCCAGCATGTGGGAGCAAGAGCCAGGGGGATCTCTAAGTTCTAGACCAGCATAGTCTACATAGAGAATTCTTGGAGGCCAGCCAGAGCTATATAGTGGGTCTCTGCCTCTAAATGAATAAATAGCAAATTATTGAAAAGGAAAAAATAAAAGACACATTTCTCAGTATCCACTTTTGAAGAGACACTCAGATCACACAAATATTCCTAGAAAAATTAGTGAAACCAAGTATCTTCCTTGCTTAAAATTCTTAAAGTCTTACTCTGTTATCTACACAATATACTATGAACTTTCTGGTATAAAATATAGAGATCTTCGTGTTCCGAACATTTTTTTTCTCATTGGATATTTGTTTATCATTCATTCTGTGCTATCATTGGAGAAGGCAATTGGGCTGGAATTTTTATATGCATATATATTCACACATACATATATTTATGTATTATATACATATATTTATTTATGTTACATATTTCATTGTAGCATAATAAAGACAATCTGTATTACACAGCTCTGACAAAATAATATAGCAAAGACACTGAGAAGCTAATTTTAGTAGAAAGATTTCTTTAAACAACAAGCATTCTTTAGACACATACTTTGATAGGCATGAACAGAGACCTTTTGCTTTAGAATGCCAGAAAAGGTATCAAAGAAGTGAAGACATTTGAGTAATTAAGGAAAAATTTGTCAAATGAACTGAGGGGAAGAAGGCACTCCAATCACAGACAGTAAGTAATGCAAACAAAGACAAGAGGCCCCCAAGAACTTAGAAATTGTGTGTAGAGAGATGAAGGCATCTGTTGGATGATAGTACAAGGTAGAGTAGTGAGGGGCAGTTCCTAGAGAAGAGATTGATGAAGTCTGCTAGGTTAGGTTTGGGAGATTATTTGTGCAACACTAATGGTTTGAAACTTACCCTTACGTAGGAACCTCAATGGGTCCTATTACTCAGAGGCTAGTGAATGAAATTGCATGTGAAATAGACAACCTGGTGATCTATTTCAGTGATAAGGGGAGACTGGAGGACCAGAGATCAGTATGAAGGCAAGGGGATAGGACTTAGTGTGAGAGGAGTTAAGACCGTGAAGATTAAGGTAGTGTTGACAGCATTGAAGAACATAGGGTGAATTCCAAAGGCTGTGAAGTTTAAGTGAATAATAACTTGGTTGACTTAAGTAGACATTCAAAGTGAATAGAATGGTGAGCAAGAAAGAAAGAGAGGCATGGTTCCTTACCAGTGGACAGGAACTCCTTGACACCCAAGGTAATGAATGAAGCTTTGAGAATCAAAAACGGCAAATAAACAGAAACCAGAAAGACATTCTATAGTCGTATTTGTACTGCTACAGATAAAGAGGACTTCTTGTGCCTACTCAAAAACTTGTACCATCATGAAGACAATAACAAAGTGAAGGCAAGACTGATGTGTGCCAGTTCAGTGGGAAATAGCCTAGCAGTGGAGTTCAGGTCCCATAATAATTTTTTAAACCCCAATTTAATTTTTATATGCCTTAGGTCACCCCTCTCTTCAATTCTTTGTCTGTGGAGGCCAGAAGGGAGCATCAGATTACCTGTAAGTGGAGTTACATATACCTGTGAGATGCCCTGTGTGTGCTGTGAATCAAACATGGGTCTTCTGGAAGAATTGCCACAGCTCCTGACTGATGAGCCATATCTCCAAGTCCATGCTAGAGAATTCTTTCGGAGATTTTCATTCTCATTTCAGTGAACACAGCCATGTAGACGGGTAGATGTCAGCTCCACTGATCTTGGCAGAGATGATTAATTTCTGTTAAATACCAAGTTCTCAGAACTTAGCTTCTCAAACTGTGAGCTGCAACCCCATATGATGTCATCACGTATTGGAATGTGGAGTGGGGGAGTCACAAATTTTGGCAACAGTGAAAGGTTTCTGAACATGCAATGACCAAAAAGTAAGTTAAAGTCAATTATGCACTGAATCTGAGGTGTTCCTAGCAACAAAAGCCTGTGTTGCACTGAATGCCATTGTGACAGCCATGTCTCTGAACACACAGAATGTACTCTTTATGCTGCACATATCATCACATCACATGTTGTCAATGAACACTGTCTAGTACAACTGCAGTTGTTAATACTGATTGCCAAGTTGACAGCATCTAGAGTCAACTAGAAGACATAACACTGTGCATATCCATGAAGGAATGTCCAAATTCCATTAATGGAAGTGTAAAGACCCAGCCTAAATATGGATGCAGGCATTCCATGGCCTAGGTCCAGACTGAAAATCTAGGAGAAAGTAAGTAAAACATGAGCATTTGCCTTCCTCTGCTAGCTGACAACTGATAACACTGTCACCAGCGGGCTGCCTTACAGTACTGCTCCCATAATTTTCCCATCAAGAAAAATCGTACCTTCAAACTGTTAGCCAAAATGAACCCCTTTCTTCTTCAAGCTGCTTTTGTGAAGCCTGTAGCCATGGAAATGAGAAAAATTATTAATAGAACCCCTTATCTCTAACTCAAGAATAACAATGACACACAAATGCGTGAAGCATTCCACATTAAAATGAAAAGAATATTGTTTATCAATTGCAGTGTTATCCCTTGTACTTACAAGGTTTTCTGTGCTTATTGAAATATAACGGTTCAATTACAGAAAAGAAAAACTTTATCCGTTTCCTACTGTCATTCCTCAGAGTATATCAGTAAATGATTGTATGCCTATATAGCAATCATTGCATAAAACTTTCCCAGGTAGAAAGTGGTCCTAAGTGGGAACTGTTTAAGATGCACCAGTCTAGAATACTACTCAACATTCAGCACTTGCCCATCTGATTCTTTAAGTTGATGATTGAGCTGTATGAATGGGTTACAGGAGTCCTGTCACTGCAATCCTTGCATCCCACATCAGCAGCAGTTTTCTGTTATTTAACAAACCCATAAACTACATTGTGCCATCAACCTAAACTGTCAGCTGTTGGTTTCCATTTTAAAGGAATGTATTCATTTCTGCTAGATAACCATGTTCTTAACACCTGTCGATCAACCTTTGCCCATCTCTCCTCGTTCCCCCCTTTCCTCCAGCCTCCACATATTATCATTCTGCTCTTCTTTTCCTTGAGGTAAACTGTTTTAGGTTTTACGGAGGAGTGAGATAGTGCATTACGTTTAATTCCGTCTCTCCTATTTCATTCTGAAGTTTTGTCTTTGTTGCAAATGCAGTGTTTCATCATTTTTATGGCTGAGTACCACTCCATTCATTTACCAGCTCTTCAGTAGATAAGCACTTAGGTGCTTTCCATTTCTTGATTCTTAAGATTGTGCTATATGCAGCTCAGGCAGTTCTGTCATGCAGCATTAAGACTTCTATTCAAGCATTGTCTCACCTGGGTTCTATAGCATTTCTTTGAGACACTCAAATGCTGGCTTCTGGGGAGATGCTTCCCATATCAGTGTGTGCTCTATGCTCTTCCTTACTGAAGTTGGACTTTTTCTCTACTCCTCTTTTCATGTCTTGTCCCTTGACCTTACCTGCAACTGAAGGCTGAGACTGATTGATGTGAAGGAAATCCTAATTCCCCAGGGAGTTACGAGGTTGGAATGACCTGAACTCAATGAAAGCCAGTGGGCCATCCATCAGGAGCTTCTAGGAAAGGTTCCTTCTCTTAAATGATGACTTCATACTTAAAATTACTCTAGTCAGTTGGCCCTTACCTGAGGATGATGTAAATTCTGCAGCTGAGTCACTCAGTCTTGAGGCTTGCTCTACCTCTAGACTTCCTGTTATGTGAGAAAATAAATTTCTGTGTACTAAGGTCTTTATAATTGGGACAGGATTCTTTCAAATGGGCCATTTTGCAAACTATGTTTCAATAAGGGAGTTCCAATTCCTATGATAAAGAGGGCTTTCTGAGGCTATTCAAGGCGCTAAAAGGTCTGTATGAGCATTAAGTGTCATTTATGAAAACTTCTGACTTACATAGTCCTTTAAAAATATTATTTTATAAGTTTTAAAATGTTTCTAGTTTATTACTTGAGAATTTTGTGCAATACATTTTTTTATCATATTCTCTTTCTTCCGCCAACTTCTCCTAGATCCTCCCCTCTCCCTACCGACACAACTACATGTTCTTTCTCCCTATTAAAAATAACTTTATTTATTGCTGGGTAGTGGTGGTGCATGCCTTTAGTCCCAGCACTTGGGAGGCAGAGACAGGCAGATCTCTGAGTTTGAGGCCAGCCTGGCCTACAGAGTGAGTTCCAGGACAGCTAGGATGGCTACACAGAGAAACTCTGTCTCTAAAAACTGAAAAAAAAAACCCAAACAAACAAAAAACCAAAACCAAAACCAACAAAAAACCACTTTATTTAGTTAGCCAATTAATTGACTGGGTTTTTGTTTTTCATTTTGAGACAGGATCTTTCTTTGTAACTTAAGCTGGCATGTAATTCACTATAAAGACCAAGCTGACCTAGAACTTGTGGGTTTCCTCCCTCACCCTCCTGAATCATGGGGTTGTACTACTATGCCTGGCCTTATCTTATAATGTGAAACAGCATATTCTATAAATATGAAAAACATTAATGAAACTATTGATATTTACTCTTGAGGAATGAAGTTCATGTTTCAAAAAAAGATCTTCACGTATAGAATGAACTTCTTCAGTTCCTTTACAATGGAGCTCAGGAAAAATACTCAAGCTCACACTACCACAGGCACTGTAATGAAATGAGAAAATCCATCATTGGTTTGCCATTGTGAGTAAGCAGTGTGATATGAGAAATAAAAAGGCCTTCATAAATAAAGATGTAGTCCCAAAGATGCTAGTACTAAATGATATATCCACTCACCATGCTTTTCTTCCCTCACATTGCTTCTTCACAACAGCTGTCCAGGCAGTACCATGAAGAGTGTCCCCTTTTCTAGTTGTTAGTTTCCCACCTGCTCTCTGGCTATTATTACATTAGAATGAAAATGACACCTCCCAAATTCTTGAACATCTAATTTTTGCTACATGTTGAGTAAATGGGAAGGATTGTAGTTCATTATCTCTGCCTCACTATAAATCAAAGGCTCAGTAAAAATTACCACATTCATCATTTGCAGGTTTTATATCTAGAATTGTTATTTGAATTGCATAAGAGAAAGATTCACATATGTGTTCCACAATAATTTCTGGCAGATTTAGGAAAGGTAAACACAAAAATATAAAGTAATCACCTGGGATTTAAACAGCAAAACAGAACACAGTAAGTCACGACACTAAGCTGTAACAGGCACAGGCTCGGGGAGGTGAGCCAGCCCAACTCCATAGATGTGTTTATCTTGGAAGATCCATGCAGGAAGAAGGAGAAAGATTACAGTTCCCAAGAAGTAAAATTAGGGCAGGTCTGATCCACATTATGAGAATGCATTATCTTATAAGGATACAGCTGAAGTAAGCTTGGTTATGAAAGCCAAGGCAAAATTACATATAAATACACTTACATATGTTTACTTATATCTACATACGCATATACAGGCACTTAAAACTCACATACTTGAATGGTTCTAATAACTAGATATTTTGCAATTATAGACTGACATCAGTAATATCCAACAGATTATCTCATATGTTCCTTATAAGACTGGGACTTAGATAGGGCGGTTGAGCTTTCCAATATGAATAAAGGAACTACATCTGAGAAATAGTTAATTGAGATAGCTTTTTACTTTCTTGTTTTTTTCTTTTGCACTCTATAAGTAAGTATGGCATATATGCATGGTATAAATGCATGTATGTAGAAACCAAAAGAGGATTTTCAGTGTCACTGTTGACCTATTCTATTGAGAGATTCTCTACTGAACATGGAGATAGATTGATAGTCACCAAGCTCCAACAAGCCTGCCTCTGTCCTTTGCAGTGCTGGGGTTATAGATCCACACAGCTATGCCGGTCTTTTTATGTAGAGACTGGGATTTGAACTCAAATTCTCACTCTTGTGCAGCAAGCATTCTTACCCACTGAGCCATCCCCTTATCATCTTGACTTGAGATTTTAAACTGAAACTTTTGGACTCAGATTCTTATCTAATAAATGCTCTATTTGGGAACACCAAGTCTCATTGTTTCAAGACATCTTAAAATGGTCTAGCTTAACTCATTTTTGATTCAAGGACCAATTCTACACTTGATTATTTGGTTGATAAGTTCATCATGTCCTGTGGAAAATAAAAAGAAAACACAAAAATTACATGTAGAGAGATTTGTCAAGTTTCTACCAACACCTTTCATCGAAAAGAACAAAGATAATGCACACAATCATCATCCTGAAATGATGATCCTTTGCTTTGTTCCAGTGAATAAATAATTATTCTGGTGGAAGCTCCACCTCAACTCCCCTCCCTCCTCTCTTTCCCTAAACTTGCCCCTTCAAAACCCACCAAACACAGCTCCTCCCCGAAAGAGGCTCAAGACCACCCCTGCAAGGTATGTAAGCTGCATCCCAGAAAACAGACATGTGGTTTTTCTGGTCTCTCATCCCAGTCTCCTCTCTGAGGGGCCAGGGAATCACCCGGGAATGCTTTACCCTTTAAACCTGGGCTTTTCCAATTTGGTCTGGTTGGGTTTAATTTGGATTGAGGAGAGGCCTTCAGAGTGCAAAGACTTACAAATAATAAATAAATAATCAAGTCTCATATTTGCTAATTAGATAAAATATAAAACATAAACAAGAAAATCTTCACGTAACTTCTGAGTAGAAAGGAAACTGTCATGGGTGCACATCGCCTCAGTTTGGCAGTGCTTAACTGTGTGACCTTTGGCAGATCAATTATTCTTTCTGTGCATGGATTATATAATGTGCTAAATGACTGGGTTAAAAGAGATGATGCTTCAGGGCTTTTCTACTCAAAGGCTTTACATCACCCAATGAGTTGAATATAGCCAGTAATGTGGCCAAACAAGGGTAGTACTTGAGTGGTCTCTCTTGTCCTCTTGTGATTTTTAGGTGAATTATTACAAGAGTTGGGCAGAATTCTGTTGAGTGGTGTTGATTGTGTTACTCTGGAGCATATTAGATATTGAGTTGGCTTAGCAAAAAGTAATTTTAAAACCTAGGCCAGCCTTGAAAGTAATTTTATTTTACCAAGATAAGCCTATTAACAGAATCTTCCCTGATTTCTGTCCAGAACTACCCCAGGATTTTACCTGTTACTTGTGGAGGTCCATAGAAGTTTCTTAGTGAGATCTGAGCTTGCTTTACCCAGCAGGACTGCATTAGAGGATGGCTTGACCATGTGCACGATTACCAGGTGATTGGAAGGGTTTTTGCACTTGGCTGTGCTAGGGGGAAATCTTTTGCTCCTCCCCTTAGCATTCTTATAAAAAGCCCTTTTGAAGAGACAGAAGGGGCTGGTGGATAATGATCCAGGCCCTCCCAAGGCTATCCTGTGTTTCTATCTGTTGCTCTCCCCTCTATCCTTCTATCTAAATATTTCTCACTCCTCCTTCCTCAAGAGTACCCTAGAGAAAACAGTGGGAGCAGGCCTCCCACAGAGAAATAGGTAGGCCTCCCACAGTTACTTCATTGAGTTGTTCTTTTCCTTCTACTCATTACATAATGTCATTTAAAGTTACTGGGTCATAGACCGTGGACTAATTGTGGCTGCTTCCTACACTGACTAGACAATTGATTGTTCTAGTACATGGGATAATGTGGACAATGAGGCAGTGAGTAAGGGTGGGGAGGCTGGTGATGCCTTCGCCCCAAGCAACTGCACAGCACTTCATCTGCATGCAGTTTAACACAGATATGGATGGGACGCTATATGTTTTCCCAATTTCTTAAGTATCTTGGATGAATTTGTGGAGAAGTGAATGTACAATGCTTTCATGTTTCAGGACAGATAAACTAGGTCAGGTTATGGTTTTACCACTGTCTGATTATATTAAACACAGACAAAGTATCTATGTCTTAACATTATCTATAGAATGGGACTTTGGATATATATGTTATCAATTCTGCAAAACTTTAAGGAAGATTCTGTAGGTGATGTGTCACATCCCAGGACTAATTCTAGCCATGACCTTTTGATGGCTGGGAGACGGCTAGAATGAGGAATTCTGTCCACCCATTGCAATGGGAGAGTGGTGGGCAGAGACTCTATTATATATCTATTAGGAGTTCCAAGTCAGCCAACACAGTTTAGTATGTATAGGAAAGATATGGTTAAAGACAAGTGATAGTTACCTCGTGTAGTTTACTTACTTCTGGGATCAGTTATCTACATAGTTCTTAAGAGTTAAGAGACTCACTAAATCCCAATGTCAATCAATATATGTAATAACTTGTCCTGTGACCTAAGGTAAGTATCTCTTCCCCTCAGACATTCATCAGCAAATGAAAGCACTGAACTAAGTAAACACTAAACTTTCAGTTTAACAGGTCTAAGGTCAAATATACTACTTGTTAGCTATGGAAACTTAATCTTTCTAAGCCCCAGTTCACATACCTTCAAAATGAAAGCAATAATTTTTATACAAAATTTCTGTGAGAAAACTCATGTGACATACTCAACAATCTCTTGGAAACAAAAATTATGTTGCTGCTGTCATTTGGTGTCGCTTGTTAAATCTGAGACAGTGATTCCTCATGGAGGTGGCTGAACATTATGAGGGAAATTGACGAACCGTTCCTTGGACATCAAGTCAAGTTGAGAGTATTGAATTCTACCAGCAAAGAAGTAGGCTTGTTCTTTGAAAAGCAATTTAGTATTGGATTTAAGGGGGCTGGATATTACTTGAGTAGATAAAACTGGAAAAGTAGGAATCAAATTCACTATATTTGACTCTAGTGGATAACAAAAAATATAGGGAAAGTGAACACTCTTGGGACTCCTGGAGCACTTAGCCAAGATGAATATAAATCAGGAGTCTCTAAGCCTCAGTAGCATCATAGTCATGAGCAGGATGGGATCTGATTAAAAAAATCATTGAGTACCCATTGAAAACTACACATAATAAACTTAGCATGAGATACTATTCATATTTATAGAAGAAATTAAGACTCAATTTCATTCCTGGAAAATGAGCACCGGTGATGTTGGCCTGTGATTTCATCCAGTTGTCTGCAGAGAAATACCTATGGAGAGAAGGATTCACAGAAACTGAAAGAAGTTTGACTTTTTTTGTCTTAGCCCTTTGTTCTATTGTATAAATAAGGAAAAGTAGGTGTTATAACAATACATACCATGTTTTTAAAAAATGAGATCGAATATTTGTAAATAGTGGAGTCCTGAGATGTCCTCGCTCTTGAGTCCCTAGAGGACTGATTCCTCTCCTGGTTCTTAGTATTTGTTGGCCACTATTGTTGTTTGCTTTCCTCGGTATCACTCAAAATATGAATCCTTCTCTATCCATCTGGATCATGGTTTTCACACTTCATAAGGGTTATCTGAAGAGTGCATTAAAAGGCAGCTTTTGCAACATTTCTCCAAAAATTCCAATTTATGATGGGTAGGAAGCCATGGTACTCAATATTGAAAATTTTATAATACAACATACTAGGCAAGAAATAATAGGCAGGTAAACAATAAGTGAACAAATAATTATAGATGTGATAAATGACACAGAGGAAGCTCATGGTACTTCACTAGAAAACTATGGTAACATTTCATGTGAGATATTAAATTTGAGAGATGTAAGCAATAGAAAATCCTAGCATATAGCACATAGTTTTTATTTGTAATGAAAATGATGATGACAATGATAATACTAAAAGTAATGTTTTCACAATGATAGTAACTTTAAAGAATTACTTTTGGGGCCTGGAGAGATGGCTCAGCAGTTAACTACACTTGTTGCTCTTTTAGAGGTCCAAAGTTCAATTCCCAGAATCCATATTAGGCAGCTTACAACTGCCCAATTTCAGATCATCAGACATCATCTTCTTGGCCTTGTTGGCATCCACACACGTTGCATACACTTTCATAGATACACACACACACACACACACACACACACACACACACACACACATACACACACACACATTTTAAAAAATGCCTTTTATTTAGAGCCATTTAGCTATTTATATAGAATCAATCAAAAGAAGTGTGGGTATCACAAATAAAGATAAAACAACTATTTAGAACTTCAAAAGCCAGGTGAAAGAACTTGGCAGCTTGATGTCCAGGTGCTGGTGGAAACTGACAGGATGCCATATGGGTTCATGTCTGTCAGAAGCTATATTTTGAACAGTAGATGATGTGTTGCTCATGGCAATTGAGAGAAACAGAAAACAAGGACCACACCTATGATTTTGGCATGATGAATTATATGTAACTGTAATCTGGCACACTGGGGTTAAAGGATATCTGGAGATAAGAAAGGTTAAGAGCTATACTTTAAAGAAATGAAAGCAAGCAGATGAGCATGAGACACTTGGTAATAGTAATAATAATAAATACACTATTAGTATACTTCGGTAATAATAATAAATCAAGGTTTGGGATGTCTTGGATAGAACTGATAAGAAGTTATGACCAGTTAGAAGTTCTTGAACAAAATAGATATTGAAAACAATTTGAAAGTTTCAAGGTGGTGGTGAGGAAGTTCTGAATACAAGGAACCAAAGAGGACGAAGAGTTTTTTCATGAGTTAGAAACAGTAAACTTGGATTTGAATATATGTTTAATAGTGTTTCATTAAAAGAAGTTTGGGTCAAGAGTAAGGTTAAAATGGGAAATACAGATTTGGAGCTATGTATCCTGAATACTATAGAGTTTCCTCCACTATCATGCTGTGTGAACCCAGTTCCCACAGGACTTTGTTTACTCCCCTGTGGGGAATGCCTCTGCCTGTCCAAAAAATGATACCAGCAAGGTTCCTCCTGACACCCCAGCAATACAGCATAGTCAAGGACGTTGTGCAAACAGCCCCTGTCTGGCAATGAGATTTTCTACCCCCTGAACACACCTGGTAAAAGCGATGAGAACTATTCAGTATGTTTATTATTCATTCTCTGTCCCAGATACGAACCCTGAGCTATCCTGGAACTAATGCCTCAGAGAAGCCCAGTAAAGGACTCTTGAACAGTACAGCCTAGAGTCTCCTGCTCCTGGTGAATCTCGAATTCTACTTCAGTTCTTCAGTACTGGTTATTTGAGGTCAGCATAGGTTATCTGCATGTATCAGAAGTGGTGGATCAGATACTAAATTTCAAAAAGTATCATATTTAAGAGTAGGCAATGAAATTCGAATTTTCATGAAATTCGGAATGTTGATTTCATTTGATAAGTTCCCATCATATATCTGATTGTTGTCTCACAACATGCTCTATCTGGAGACATACAGAACCAAGGCACATAGAGATGGAATAAATGGTCTCAGCCTGGATTTAGCCAATGGAAGAAGTGGAAGTCTAGGTTAAATATATCTAAATCCGAAGCTTTACTATCATGTGAAAATTGCTTGACTTTATTGATTAGAGTCAAAAATTTCTAAGAAATAACTGAAGTTAGTTCAAAATACTATAGCGCAGAAGAAGATCGAATATTTAGAATGCCGGAATGTTGCCTTTATTGGAATAAAGAGATAGCAAAGCTAAGAAAGAATAGCTATCTTGAGATCATAAGAGAGGGAGAAGAGACTTTGCCTATGATTATGAGGAAGAAACTGATTAGGAGTTACAGATCAGGGAAGACAGAGAGAGACATAGAGTAAGAAAGAGGACTTTAGATTTTGCATCTTGAAGGTGGAGGGATTCCTCATATGATGAAGCATAGGGTGTATCTTGGTGTATAAGTTACTAATTCAGGTAATTCAACAATAAAAAGTTATTGGAGAACACAAAGAACCTAATTAAGGGAGCAATCAGAGGACATAACAATACTTTGTGTGTTGTTTAATCCAAATTAAGTTTTATGCAACCTTTTGTATTCAGAGAGGCAAATTATATATTTGTAGATGACTTTTAGGATATTTTCTTAGCACAATCCCCTTGGATTTTATGTCATATGGGTAGGTAGAAATTAATACCCAATTATTTAGAAAACTTAACTATATTAAATAATATTCTCTAAAAGATTGGCTCCTTGATATCTCACTTAAAAATATTTTTTCTTTACCATTAGGTTCAGTGTATGAGGTAGCCAATTGTGTAACTAGACTTTCTGTTGCATGTAGCCAGCTACCCATGGGTCTTTGAGTTGCAGTGCTAATAGGGGCAGGAGTCTCCACATTTCCAAGGTCCTACATTCTTTAGTGACAGATCAACTGAACTTTCTTTCCACCACCGTGTCTGAGAAGGTATTTTTCCTCCTTCAGATGACATTTCAGGAAGTTGACACACTTATTCCACCTAGAGTCACAGCTACTTCCTTCCTACTCAAATACTTTTCGAGTCCTATAAATATCTTCTTTCATCCAGCCCTCCTGTCTTCTTATTGAAACAAGTGAATAATTCTCAGGAAGAAAAACAAGCCTCCATAAACAAGAGCTTTCACAAAACTTGGTCCTTGTGGTCCTAATGTGGGAGAGCCAGGGCATTTCCAGTTCTCTAACTAGTTAGAGACAGCAATACCTTGCCTAAGCTTCTTTATCCTAGTTAGTAATGGTGGCCATTTGGAGAAACTTGATTTTGAAAATCCAAGCTCAATTTCCAAAAGCATCATCTAATTTGTACAGTAAATTCAGAGATGAAAACAACACATTTAGGTAATAATGATGTCACCTTTCCATTTACTGATTAAAAACTTTACCCTCAATGTTTTCAGCAAAAGCAAACAATACATCTTCTTTCTCTTCCTTTCCCTACCCCCTCCTCCTTCTCTTCCTCCTCCGCATCTTTACCCTCTTCCTCCTACTGTTCTTTTTCCCCTTTTTACTTTCTTTTAAGATTTGAGTTTATTTCATGGAGGCCAGAATATGGCACATGATCCCCTAGAGCTGGAGTTACAGGCAGTTGTGAGCCACTGAGTGGATGTGGGTGCTAGGAACCAAACATGTGTCCTCGAGCACTTTTAACCACTGAACCCTCTCTCCAGCCTTCCCTCCTCTTTATTTCATTACTAAAATATTCCTTGCATATCCCCTTAAGTACTCACGCATTGAGTGGGGACATCTGAATATCTGTTTCAAAGAATTTTTTTTCCCTAGAATGAAAAACTTTATTCAAAGTTAAGGAGGATATGCAATAAATAACAGTTACTAACAGAAGAGTAAATGTCCACTCTAAGGAAAAAAAATAGCTATTGTACTTTAAGCACATTTCTAGTTTCATTTCAGATCCTCTCAATAGGCAAAAATCCTTGCAAAGTAGATATGTGATATTCTAAATATATGAGGAATTTTGTCCTCTTGAGATGACATTTTTCCTTTCTTAGGTCCATTCATCTAGGTTTATTAGATTTTCCTCTATAATGAGATAAAATGTTCTCTGTGTATCTTCTACCCATGGACCTCTACCCATTACCTACAGCCACATGCAGCACCCACTTTCCTGAGGCCACCTTTTAGTCTTTCCAGGTCCTCTACTCAGAGAACAGTATCACTATTACTTATGAATCTAAAGAATGTATCATCCAGTTTCCTTTAGGGAAATCTCCTGTTTCCTTTTGGGAATACTTTATTGATTACATCCTTAAAACTTGATAATAACAGTTTATTATAGTTTTTAATGTGTTCCTTCAATGAGTTATAGCACAATTCAATTTTATCCTTCCATTATTACAGTAACTTGTTACTATAAGTCCAGAGTCCATGTTGATATTTTGGGGTAGCCAACAATGATCCACATTGATAATAGAGTGAATTATAAATATGAATGTCTTTTCCTATGATCACTCTACAATAATTGTGTCTCTGTACTCAGATTCCTAGTAAAGGCTCCTCAATCTCTTTGTAGAAATAATCTCTTAAACTGGAAAGTTGACATCTAGGGACTTTCAGTTAGAAATTTATGCCTCATTTACATAAAACTCAGCAATTCTGGATGTTTCACTTATTAACTAATGTATTTAATTTATTAACTTGGTTGTAACAGTGCTAGTGTAAGGGAAATAGGATCCCTTACAACAGTTTGGACTTCTATGACCACTGATATATTTCACCTGCTCTACCATAAAAAAGAGAATATAATTCCCTGTCATCTTTTATGTATGCGTTCTTTCAATCATAATATGCTACTGAGATTGATTCAAGTTGCTATGAAAACTTTTAATGCCCCAAAGACCTCCATTTCTAAAGAATGAAGTAGAAATGATCTGGGTAGATCAACTGTGAGGCCTTTTTTGAGTTCTGGAAGTCAGTGAAAAGCTCTCTCCTTTGTTTTGCAATAATTAAAATGTAGGAATTTTGACCTGAATCAGTTGCCATGACACCATAACAATACTGGGAATGACAGTTTTGATGCGTAATCCAGTGAGAGCATTGACATTGCATGTCTGGTCAGGGAACATTTTATGCACCTGCATTATGTAAGGTTAGAACCAGTGTTCCAGCTATGGATGCCCTCACTGACATCTGAGTTCTCCCACATCCAGCATTCTTCCCGGGTGACTTGCTAAGTTGGATTACACACATCGCAATTAAAAAAAAAATTGATAAACAGGATTAAAATAAAACTCAATTCAAAACTCCTACTTACTTCTGTTTGGCAATATACATTTGTCATGTTTAAGAATAAATCTACAAGGTCAGGCAGACTGGTATTCAAATTCTGGTTCTTAATTCCTATCTGTAAGACCATGGACAAACTGGTGAAATCGAGTCTACATTTCTTCATCTGAAAATGAGATAAGGATAGCTACCTCCCAGGTTACTATGAGGGATTGATGAAATAATGCATGTAAAGTGATCAGAGTTCCTGGAACTAGGATCCTGTGTAGTTTAAGCTGGTCATGAGCGCTGCTGTTTTTCTACAGTCAGCAATCCTATGATCCTGCAATTCTGATTTCTCAGGGATAGTCCATCTCGATGGCTCTTCACATTTGATGGAAAAAGATTGGTGTAATCACTGAGTTGTGGACTGCCAAATGGTTTTTAACCAATGCTATAGAGAGGGAACATTCTAAAGAGAATGGATTGGAGCAATAGAATGAACAGTAAGAACAATGGCCTGAGAATAGGAGCCCTGATTCCTTATGATTTCTCTAGCAATGGGACATTTCATGATTTTTGAATGAACCATTACATTTCTTTGGGAAAAGCAAAATCCTTAATGGTTTAGAGTACAGTATTTTTGTTTGTTTGTTTTTGTTTTTCCCCATTTGAACCATATTTTACCACTTAATCTCAATTTTCTTAAACATTTCCAAAGGAAATTTCCCCTTAGGCAGGGCAATATTGCACAGAAGTTAAGAAAATGGGTTAATTCTCAGTGTCAACGTTGCTATTACCAATACGGATGAGATTCCACGGAGTTTATTTGATTTCTCTGTTCTTTGACTTCTTGATTTTAAAATGAATTTCTATGAGTTGGCTAAGAACATTTTAAATGATGTCTCACCCAGAATAACCTGTTAACGAATGTTAAGTATTATTTGGAGAACAGCCATTATGGCATTTACCTCTTCAGATTGTTGAGCATATCCAGATGAGACAGGATACTCTAAGTGTCTGGGACAGATCCTCAAGCTACCTCACATGCTATTGCTAAACATTGTGACTTATGAAAACACAGTTTGGATAGATGTAATGAGGAGATGTGAGGAAAAGTCAAATTTCCCAGTATTGAAATAATAGGATCATTATTTTTTTCAGTGAGAGAATAAGGAAACATGAATGGGAGAAACTGAAATTGCAAAATCCATGATACAAAAGAATGATTTTCGTTTTTGCTTTATAACAGGAAAAATCAAGCAGAAATTCTCAAATCAGTCAATAAAAGTTTATAAAAAATAATAGTGATAATAATACCAATAAAATATGTTTGCATGAATAAACAGTTCTTTATAAGGTAGAGGCCTTGCTCTATGTAGTTTGTGTTCTCTGCAGAAAAACAAACACTAAAGAAATAAGTATAGTCGTAAAAAGGGACTCAATATGGTGATTGCTCTACAGAGGTAAGAAGATAAACAACACGTTAGAAAGTGACTGGGCTTGGAAGTGAGCAAAAGAGAGTCTGATTTAGATTTTTGTAAATAGAAGTCTCTGAAAAACTAACAGTTACGATGAATGATGTATAATGGTACAGAACCAGGCATTCATAACACCATGTTTTCTGGGCAGATGGAGCACCTGACCTATGATACTGAAGTAGAAAGGGACTGCACATGTTGGAAGAGCTGGAACAGTGTGGATGGCTCTAGAATGTAATAAATGAGGCTTTGAAATAACAATATGATTTGATATTGGAAAATTCATAATCACCTTGTGAGACACAGCTAGGGCTTGTATCTAATTCCACATGTGAAGTTTAATGGAAAATAAATAAAAGGCTGTAAAATTTAACCCAACTGCCCTAATGTATTTTTTTTTCTGATTAGTCATCTCATGCTATTATGTGAAAAATGGCTTGATAGCAGTATCCAAATAAGATCAAGAAAGCTGAGAAGGCTGGAGCGATATGAGTAGGGCAAGACATAAGTAGCTTCCTTCAGAGGACTGGGGAGAGGTGGAGAGATTCATAGGGGTTTCCAGTGAAAGATTTTATAGGTTTTATTGGAAGAGTGGACATCCAAAATCAGATAAGAATTCTAAGAAAATTGAATTTTCTGGGAAATTGAATTTCTGTTGCAGCCACTTCCAAGGATAGGCTAATGTGATGGAGGTTGGGACTAGAGAGTTGAGGGGATCCAGCCTAAACAGCTGTATCACTGTTACTTTACAAGTAATTTTAGTGGTACACCTAAGGTATTATTTTTTTAGTGGTAAATCCTATAATTATACTTATTTTATGTCATTAGTATAAAAGAACAAATTATTAGATTGAGATTACCTCATTTACAATATCTACTGATGTTGAATGCCTGAATAGGCATTCTTGAACAATAATATGCAAATGTCCAAAAATATCTGACATAATTCTTGACATGATTAATCAAAAGAGAAGTTAAAACCAAGATCATAATAAGATATCGTTTCTTTTCATTTAGAATGTCTATTATCACAAAGATCAAGAAATATTAGCTAAAAATTTTAGAACTTCAATTAGTGTTGTCAATGCAGAAGACAAAGGATGGAATTCTCATATACCATCGGTAAAAATATAAATTAGTATAGTTATTATGGAAAATATGAAATTTCATATATATATATACAGAGAGAGAGAAATATAACTGTTATCCAGATATCAATTCCTTGACATACATCAGAAAAAGGGAATTACTAATATTGAGAGAATATTATATTCTTACCAAACCAATATTTTGAAAAAAATCAAGATTATAGGATCAATCTAGATGACCGTTGACAGAAAAAATAGATTAAAAAAATGTGGCCTTTCTGTGCTCCCGCGGGCCTAGTGAACAGGCACCACCTGAACATGCAGAACGATGCCAGTGAGTTTGTGGGCCTGCATGTGCCACGGAAATGCTCCATGAGCAACTGCATCATTGGTGCCGAGGACCACGCATCCATCCCAATGAATGTGGCCCAGGTTGACAGGGTCACAGGGTGGTGTAATACCCAGTTAAAAACCTATGCTCTCTATGGGGCCATTTGAAGGATGGGCAAATCAGGTGACTCTATTCTCTGATTGGCTAAGACTGATGGAATTGTCTCAAAGACCAGAAGAGATCGGGGAATATTTGTCATGAATAAAAGTGAGAAAAAAGAAAGAAAGAAGGAGAGAGAGAGAGAGCGAACGAATGAAAGAAAGTGGTAAACACATGCAATAGAATATTATCCAACCATAAAACATTCTGTTATTTTCAGAAACATGTACAGGATCAGAATATAGTAGGTTAGGAGAACCATATTTAGCACAAAAAGGCAAATGCTTTTGTCACTTGTATGAGGAAACAAGAGTTGATCTCAAAGAAGAGAATAGCGTAGTGGTTATCAGAATCTGGGATGGGCATTAGGTGCAGAGGGATGATGAGACGATAGTAGAAGCAAGTGTGGGAAAGGAATTGGAAAATGCAGATGGATAGAGGACAATTAGTGGAAGCAAATGCACAGTTACATACAAAGAATAATGTCTAATGTTTTATAATACAATAGATTATAATTGATACCAATTTGTTGAATATTTCAAAAATAGATGTTCCTACACATAAATAATTGATATCTGGGTCCAAGGAGATGGTACAGTTCACAAACTACTTTTTTCCCAATCATATATCCAGCACTTGTGTAGAACTTGAACATGGCAACCTAAATTCCTGTAATCCCAACGCTAAGGAGGTGGAGACAGGAGAATTCTTGATGTCCGTTGGCCGGATAACTTCACCTCATTGAACCAGGCAGTGGTGGTACACACCTTTAATCCTAGGACTTGGAAGGCATAGGCAGGTGGATCTCTGAGTTCAAGGCCAGTCTGGTCTACAGAGTGTGTTCCACGAGAGCCAGGGCTACACAGAGAAACCCTTTCTTGAAAAAACTAAAAACCAACCAACCAACAAACAAAAAGCCAAACTTTACCTTCACCTGATTATGAGGTCTAGGTTCAATTGGAAACCTTACCTCAAAAAACAAGAGCAATTGAGGCACGTGGGCATATCCCCGGACTATTGAACAGAACAAAATAATCATACTGTCTAATACCTACTGAGACCTTAATACAGCAGGAACTGCCATAAAATTTATATAATATAATTTACTTAATTTTAACTTGTGTAATCATGAGATAGCAACTGTAAAATCCATGAACAATTAGAGATAAGAAGTAATGTAACCTGCCTACATTTCCAGATGCAGAACCATGGAGAGTCTGCTTTCATCACCATGGTCTTCTGACTTTCAACAAGACATTTGAGCATTTTCCTCACAAATAGGAAACAGCCTGAGACTATATATGTGGCCTAGTCCTCAAGCACTGTAGTAGTTATGAGAAAATACATATAGGCTACATAATACATTGTTTTGCTCAAGGATGATCTGGTTAGAACTTGGTTGAAGCCCTGAGAGTGACCATTTCTGCTCTTTGTATTTGTGCAGGTGACCAGTTATACTCACTCACCACCATTATTAACAACTATTGGGAGTTTCTAGGTGCTGTGCACATATTTATAAGTACTGTAGGTATTAGCAACAATCTTCATATGAGCCTTACCCTCCCTTAGATGGAACAAGGCTAAGCCAAATTCACAAGATCCAATAGCATGAAGTACCAAAGGCTGTGTTTGAAGTTTGCCTGTCTCTAGCTTCAAAATCCCAACATTTCATCAATGGAAATTGAATGGCTATGCACAGCCAGTGTCAAGGATAAAGGGTTGATTTGCATATATTCCAATTATCACATTATGTGGACTTTGAAAAATAGAGAAAAAAAAAAAAACCTTGGCTAAGAAGAGTTACTGGAAGATGTTTTCAGGGGAAGAAAGAATGTAAGAGCTGGAGGATGGGGAGGAGAGCTGTGAAATGCTGTCCCCTGGATATGACACGACTGTTGCACACATGGAGTCACTACAGCTGTGGTTACCTACACATGATCAAGCCAGTTAAAGTTTCTCCAGCAGGAAGGGGAGGGACTACTCCTGGCTGAGATCCTATTGAAAGTTGACAGTTGCTGAGGAAGAAAAATCACTTTTCTTTGAAGTGTGGCTTCTGGTAGGTTGTCCATGCCCCTATGGATGATACCATACCCAAACTCATATGGGTAGTACCAATTGGACTCAGTGGGTGGGTGGATTATGAAAAAGACTAGAAGACATAACATTGTAAGGAAGATGTGTTGGGGGAGAGACAATGAAGGAAGGGAGGTAGACAAGATCAAAATGTACTATACGTATATATGAAAATTTCAAAGTATAAAAACGTATAGAAACATCAGATTACTCCTAATTTTAAGAGAAAATCACAAAATAAGACTTTTAAAAAATAACTAGGAATGGGTATCATTTATTGAGTGATGCTAAATCTCAAGAATATTCACGTTTTACCTTATTAATACAATAACTCTAAAATCCTACACTAGTGGAGTTGATATGTTCACGGCCATTCAATGTTGGGTTCAGGATCCTGGCACTAAGCTATAATGCTAAAGCTTTTGCTTTGTTTTAATGTGTTCCTGTTACAGTAATGCAGTTGGACAACGCTTGAAATTGAGAGTGGTGGGAGCATGCAGGGCAATGGGGTCATCCTCAAGGAAAAAGATCCCAAATAAATCCCAGTTCACAAGAGCATGTAGAAAAATGTGTAGTTTTTCTAGTTGGCCTTTTCTTTCTTATTTCTTTTAAAATTTCACTTCATTTATCTTTCTTGAAAAAGCCAAAGATAGTTCATTATTATAAAGGTTTTTTTTTTTATTTACCAACTTAAACTTGTTCGTGTAAGGATGTGTTTTATATATGTTTGGCAGAAGAATGTTGTGGGGGGGCATTATGTGGTATGTGTGTCTGTGTGTGTATGTGTTCCATGTGTGGGAATGGTGTGGAAATGTGATGTGAATGTGGCAAATGAATGCACTTGTTAAGTGCTTAGGGGTGAAATTATATAAACAGTATTTACAGCTTCAATTTGATTCTGAGCTATAGAAGAGATTTAAATGAGATATAGTAAGAAAATGGATACTGAGTTGAAAGTAATTAATACTTAGGAAGGAAAAGGTATACCACATATTTGTGCTTTAATCTTCATTATGATGTTTCTTGGACATTTTATCCTGAACTGAACTCCTAGCTGCTAAATGTAAGTAAAAACATTTACTTCACAATATGAGTATAAGAATGTTTAATGTGCTTTATAAGGTCTGATTCTGACATTAGTAATTAAGAGATTTTTTCTGAGCCAGAAAATAAGTCATAATTTTTAATTCATTCTAAGCAAACTAAAGTTTTAACTAAAAAAACTTTGGAAACTTAAAGAATGAGGTTTTTTTCTTATCACTGAATATTCATTTGTCATTGCAGTTAGACTGATTCCATCCTGTTAGAGATAGAACTAGAAAAAGAAATATCGACTTATCATTCAATCACTAAAATTATAATGTCAACTGGGTAATCTGAATTTAATATCTGTGTGCAAGAGGATGTCGTAGAAGAGTGTGGTCAATTACTCTAGCACTCAGATTTTACAGCTCTAGATCCAGGGCTCAGAGAGAAAAACTGCTAAAACTTAGCTTTTAAAAATAATGTAGTCAATGCTTAATTGACTAATTAAGTCTAAATGCATTTGGTTTCTAGTCTGCTTTTTCTCGGCTCCTCCTCCTATCCCTTTTATCTGTCATTATCGCCCTGAAAAACTACTAAATGGATAGACCGCTTCATCTGTATGTTTTTATTTATATACCGAGAATTTGATTTAAGAAAGCAGTCGTCTGTTTTGGTTGCTTCTTAGAGGAAGCTGGGGTAGAAATAAAATGATTAAGTGAACTTAAATATATATGGGTACTTCTGCATAAAAAGACATCCTCTAAATCCAATAATTGACCAGAAATATGTACAAAGTCCAACAAAGACATAATTTGCCAGAATTTTAAAAGGATTTTGACTTTTCCCCACCGGGGCAGGATTTCTGGGTGTAGCCTTGGTTGTCCTGGAACTTGCTTTGTAGATCAGGCTGGCCTCCGAACTCACAGAGATCCACTTGTCTCTGCTTCCTAAGTGCTGAGATTAAAAGCATGTGTCATGACCACCCAGTTATAATTTTGATATTTTATGGTAATATGTGCATAATCGTGAAAGGAAAACATATGTTAGACTGTTCTCTTGTTTTGAAGCTTCACAATTTTACAATTTTGAGTTCTGTATCATGTAAAAAGTATGTGTCATATAATCAGAATTGATTGAGAAGCGTTTTCTTCATCTCAGGGAAAAATGGGTTTTCTTGCTCCCAATGTTCTTGCTTTCAGTGATAAACTTGAGTGTTATTCCTCTTGCTCTTGACTTTTTATTGGTTTCCTCTATGTTACACTCTCAAATTTTAGCAATACAATTGCTTAGTTAAAATAATATCCATAACCTTTATTTAGCAGATGTCTTTTCACATGGCATCCTCAGTCAATAGATAGTCAGCTTGAGGACTGTGCATCTACCTTAGGCCATTTATTGGCTAGGTCACTCATGATCAAAGAAAAGCCTGTAACTTCTCTTTCCTTACATAATCAGGTGAGACAGTTTCCTGCAGACATGGCAAGTATTGTGGAAGACATCATTTTCATCACTCTTATATTTGGAGATGGAAGGGAATTTGGTTCTCTCTTCATGGAATAAGAAATCTCTGACAGAGAAGAAATAAATTTTGTCCTAAAACAGTTGTCTTAAAATTGTTATCCAAGCAATTGCATCTAGTCAGTGTATCATATCTGGATACTTTGAAATGTTTCTCCTCTGCTTGGTATTAACAGTCTGGCAATCGACTTTGTTAAAGAACACTATCTTGTATTGAACACTTTCTTTGTGAGGTATCAATTTTTTGTTGTATTTGTGAAAACAACTGTTATCCCTGAATGTGTTGGTAGATGAAGAGAGATTGGTGTGTGCAAATATAGATTGTGTGTGTGTGTTCATCCGTCCTGGGGATTGACTCCAAGACTGTGCTCACAATATTCAAGTGCCCTGCCTTTGAACTCCAGAACTAAACCCTGCTTAAGCAACTATAAAACTTTTAAATTCTATTTTCTTCCAATTTCGTTCATATATCTTGGCTGACTACCAATAAGATTCTTTATGCAGTTTCACTTTAATATGTTATTTTATGAACTTTGAACAAATTTTAATGACATGTCACTATTGGTTATATAAAATCAGTAAGTTTTTATTAATCGTGATTTTTTAACTTGTGAAGCTATACTTCAATTTGGAATGCAAAAAAATATGGATGCATTCAACAAATATTCAAAGTAAGAAAGTTATCAAAGACATCTATTTAAATATAACATTGATTTCAGGTAGGTCTTCTGTAAAGAAGAGGTTAGATATTGATGAATTCTAGATGGGACAGCCATGGCAAATAAGTCACATTCAGAGCAGAACCTAGGTGTGGTATCCCTTTTAGATCCAGTGCATTCTTAAATTCCATAATCATTTAAATTCATCCTGCTAGGATTAAACTAAACTTTGTAATATCACTTTTCCATAAAATAATGCCCTCCTTAATTTCACCTACAGATCCAGAAATATTTTTTCTCTTAAGGCACTTGCCAAATTCACTTTTCCCAAAAGTCCATTCTTCATCTCTCAGCTGATTGTGCAATTACTCTGTGGAATTTCACACTGAATTTTATCTTTCTGTAGGTACAAACTTGTGTTTGAAGATGACCCACACTGAGAATTTGGTTTATCTGTCTTACGGCATCATGACTTTCTCTTAAGACAAGGTTCCTGATTCATTTCCAATAACTACCACAGAGTGAAACTGATGTTCATTTTATCTGAACCAATGAATGAATGAGATGTTTTGATAGAAATATAAGATGATGAAAGAGGTTGACTTTAGAAGTGGAGGAATGAGCAGCACATGGGAATGGCTTGGTCCACAGGAAAAGATATACTTCTCTATCAGGTGAGGACTGGGGCAAGTTATAATGTGAAATCCAGAAACCACAGCAGAAAGTGTCCACATTTGGCATCATTGAGATTTTCCAAACTGTTTTTCATGTTTTCTTTCTTTCTATTCATCAATAAATTAATCCACCAACAAATAGGGTTACACTTCTTTTCTGATACCATCATGCTTGATGCTGGCTACACAGGAAATTCAGGAGCTATGCCTCCTGTCCTTGAGATGAAGGAGGAGACACCTCCTTCTCCCCTTGAAAGCTAAGCACACATATATCTTATGTACATTGTGACCACATTCAAGATTTCATTATTTAAGCAATTATTCAGACACAGTGAAGATAAACATTACAAGTCTGAAAGAGATGCCCAGGCGGTTTCTAGAGAAGAAAGTAGAGACGAAGTTAGTTATATAGACTTTGGACTGTAAAGTCAAGATAGGCTATACTTAGAAGAGAAGGAGACAGAAATTCAAGACAGATTCTAAAATGTAACAAACTGAACCTCCTTGAGTTGGTAAAGATTTTTCGCTAAGCATAAGCCCAAGTTAGCTTATTATAGAGGCATCTTCTTATCCGTGTTTGTTATCTAAATTATGAAACTAGCCTGGGTGTCCATCAGTGAATGAATGCATAAACATGCTGGATACAGATGCAATGGAGTTTTATTCAGCCATAAAGAAAAAAATTAGGCTGGATTTCGTGATGTATATCTTAATCCTGCAATTGGGAGGCAGAAGCAGGAGGATCATCTGTCCCCTGACAGCTTGGGCTTTATAACGAATTCAAGGTCAGAAAGAAAAAGGAATAAATACATAGAGATGACCATATTAGATGAAATAGCTCAGGCTCAGGGAAACAAGTATCACATGTTTTCTCTCATATTTGGAATCAGAATGAAATGAGGAGGAAAAGACTGTAAAGAGAGCACTGTTTGGAATATGGGAGGGAGAAAGCATGAGATGGGAGAGATAAGAAAGGATAGTGGAGGGTTGGGTGTGAGCATTCTATGCATCTATTCTACACATCTATGAGAACTAGAAAATGAAACTCTTTACTTGGTATAATTAACACAGAAAGAAGCTGTTTGAGAAAGAGGGACCTGACAGTTAGACATGGAAGAAAACAGCCTTTGAGAAACAGAGTCAAATAAAGGAGAGGGATAGGAAAAAATAAAAAAACAAGTTAAAACCTCTAGTCTACAAATCTTGGAAGCTATTCTGTCTCTGGCCATGGAGGAGTTACTGACTGCTAGCAGATTTGTTCATGCACCCTGCACACAGTAGATTGAGACTAATATTTTAAGTTATTACTAAGAAACTGGGCAAAATAAATCGTTCCATAGTTATTCAATAGGAAGTGGTCAGCCCTGAAATCATTCATTTACATAAAAGTAACATTATACATAGCAGGTTGTTTTTATGTATTTAGGAATATACACGCATAAGTATATGTAACAACAAATAAATAGAGGCCGTGAATTTGAGACTGAGCAGGGTGGGGTATATGGATGGAAAGGGTTGGAGAGGAAAGTGGAAAATGATATAATTATATTTTAATTTCAAAATGTAAGTAATGAAAAATTAAAAGTAGGCATTAGCTCTTCTGGCTACCCATATTGCCCTTTGAATATCATAGGGCTTTTTTGTAATAGAATGATGGCCTAGTCACCAAGATTTTTATAGCCAATTCTGGTTGAAAAGCACACAGCATGGCTTCTGTATCTCTCCACTGGCCCTCTGAACTGGGTTATTCCTTGCTGAGCATGTGTCTTATGCATTGTAGAATATTTAGCAGCATCTCAGGTCATTTTCTTCCAGGTGCTATAGTGCCTTCCTAGGTACAACAACCAAAATCTGAGACTTTGACAAATGTCCTCTAGGAGCAGAACAGCCTCCCAGTGGGAGCTACTGGAAACAGTAAAGCTAATGAAAATGTACATTTTTAATCTGCTAATGACATTAGTAATCTAGAGTCAAACTCTGCACTAAATGATGCATACGAGACTGAGAATATTCTCTGGAATATAAAATGATGAAATGACAATCAGTCCCTAAGCCACACATAAATACGTTTTGGAAAAAAAAAAATGTTACAGGGCCTGGGAGTGGCTTAGTAAGCAGTTGAAGGCACTGAATGCTCTTTCTGGAGACCAAGGTTCGGTTCCTGGCACCCACATGGAAATTTAACAACATCTGTAACTTCAGTTTCAAGGTATCTAATGCCGTCTTCTGGCCTTTGAGGGCACCAGGTGCTCAAATAGTTCATAGACATAAATTCAGGCAAAAAGTATATACACAGAGCAAATAAGAACAAAAACCTTTAAAGAAAATAACAAATAAGGTACACACTGGACTGGGAACTGGGAAAGCTGAAACTTCTGACCTCTGCTGCTTTTTACCAATTGGTCATTCAATCAGTATCCTCCACCTGGCAGTGACTGGAATAAGGAAAAAGGAATTCAATATATTAAAATATACTAAGGTTCCTACCAGCTTTAAGTCCTGTTTATGAACCTATGGTTCTCTAGATAATAAACTTCTAGAGATCACATGTTGAATGTGTTTTCTTACCCAAGTCTACCCTCAATGGTTTTCCTTCTTTCTTTTTTTCTGATTCACAAGGGTCTCTCAGAACAATCCCTTCTGGTTAATGAGCGACAGAGAGAAGGTGTGATCTGGCAAAGGCATTTATTTGCCCTAAAATGATATGAAGTTGGAAAAGAGGGCTGGGTTCAGACTGCTCTGGTTTTGTAAGCACGTTTTGTTGAACTCGTAAATGTGAGTTAAGTGAGCAAGGCTTCTAGCATGAGATCCTGTGGGAAGCTGCAGTCCTCAGACCTCTACACTGGCCTCTACACTGGCCTCTCTTCCCAGAAAACGGATGTCAGTGGACACTCAGCATTTCCGCCACAAGTAGGCAGTCACTGCATCATTGCATCACGGCTCTAAAATGAGAGATTACTCTGCCTCCCAAGATTGTTTTCCACACACCAGCTAATTAGGCAACATGACAGCAGGGTGGAGTGATACTGGTTGTCTCCACACCCACAGTGGATTTGGCTGGGTGCCGCTGCAAACCACCCCCACAGCAGGGCCATTTTCTGCAGCCACGCCCAGATACAGCAGCACATTGTTATTTTTTAAGGGCTTATTTAATTTAAAAGCGCGTATATTAGTTAATCTAGATGTAAAACAGAAAAGTGTCAGCTCTTTTTTGCCTTTAATTAATCCCTCTCTTTGTCTTTTATTCTTTCCTTTTTCTTGTTTTTCAAACTGACAATTGGCCTTGTAGAGTATGCCCCATCATGAAAACAACTGGTGTAGCTTGACACACAATTTCAATTTGGACTAAAGTAGGCCTTGGAATATCAGGAATGGCAGCCAACTTTAACTAAGTCATCCCAAAGAGCATTTTTATCTTGTACTGTATGATTATATATTCAAGACAAAATGGATATATGTAGGTTGGAATTTTTATTTACAAAAAAAGGAATATGGCTTCAGATACATAAATACACATACCTTTTCCATTTCCAAGGTGCCTTGCTTCATGAGTAATCCAGGAATTGATTCTGTCCTGACAGACTCACATCAGCCAACAGCGAGGACAGGAATTCAAAGTCAGGCTTCCTAATATCACACCAATATGATTTTGACTGCATTCATGACCTTGCTAGTGACTTCACTGAGAATAACACAAAAGAACATTTTTCCTTCAGCGTGCGGATTCAGCATTTGATTTTTAAACAAAGGGAAATGTTTGACCATTTCAGAGCTTAGAATGAGCTGTTTTTCATGGACCAAATGATCTGTCAGTCTACTCAGCCATGTATGACTATTATTCATTGAAAGTGACCCAGTTCCCCGCAAAGGTTTCACCATCTTGCAAACAATAAGCTGTCCGAGGGAAGGGGCATTGGTGAGTAAATGACTCCAACGCTCTGGAGGTTAGGAGCTTGCCTCCTTAAAATCAGGTACTATTTTGGGCACTTCTCATATTATATTCTTCAAAGAGACTTAGAAGTAGATTTCCCCATTGTGATCTCAACGTAGCATCAATAGGCAGGCTTCTATTAACAGACAGCTACAGCTGACCGTGTCCCGTGCCTCCAAATACCACCTAAAGACTTCACATGACTTAACTCGCTTAATCCTCAGGGCAATCACTGTTAACAATTCTTAGTTTCATTATGACAAAGCAAGCTGACCTGGAGAATTTAGATAAATTACCTAGTGGTAACATGACAAAGAAGTTAGTGCTTAAACACAGTTAGCATTACTCTGAAGTTCAAGGCTTCATTTATGGGTTAAATTTCCAACTGGCTCTCAAGCGGACTTTACTATATATCACATTAGCAGTTACCCATGCTAATAAAGCCAACTGCTACAGCTTTCTCACATCATCACCCTGACATGCCTATCAATTTTGCCAAGTGGAAAGTATTGTAATCATTGTCCACTGAGGTAAAGATGGTGACAAGGCAGCATTTATAAAAAGTCATTATCTTCTATGTAGGTTAGAGAACCTATATCCATCAGGCATTGAAAAATATACTAGCAGAAGATGATTCAAAAAAATTGAAGATGCTTTATTGGGGAATCTGGAGTGGGATATGTCTATCTTCTTATCTATCATATCTGTAATCTTATCAATCATCTATATACCTACATATCAATTATTTTTCTATCTATAAAATCTAACATCGATATATAATTTGTCTATAATATCTATATATGCATCTGTATTTGTCTATTAATAGTCTATTAATTATAATAGATATCATTTAGTTATAGTATTTTCTATCCATCTGTAATATCTGTCATCTATCGAGCTTTCTAGCTCTCTAACTAGCTGTCTACCTGTCTCTAGTTCTCTTTCTCTGGAGAACCCTGACTAACACTGAGGAAGAAGAGCTCAATGCATTTAAATGTCTTATGAAATGCCCCAAATATCTAATTACTTTGCTAAAAATAGCATTTCTAGTCTCAAAAATAATACTCATTTAATATGAAAATCTTACCAGACGAAAGTAGAAAGAGAAACATAAAATATGAAGTAAATATACTCACAGAGGAAAGAAATCTTAAGATCTTTAGGAAGGGAGGAATTTATTTCTACCTACCATAGTATATAATATGTGAGCTCTTTAACAGTCTAACAGTGAATGTACTTTTTTCTATAGTCAGAATTGTTAACAAGATTTTTATGAAGGATTTTCCTTTTGGGCTGAGTTGTGACATAGTTAATCACTTACATAACCACCACTGCAATCCAGATGCACAGTAGTTCCATCACCCCAGATGTTCACAACTGTCCTCCTCCTCTTACTTCTGGTATGATCTAATTATTGTCTCTAAATTATTTTCATTTTAAACTGTCACACGAATGGACTCATGCAACATTTTATGTCTTGCCTATCACAGAATAATGTCACTGAGATCCATGCATGTTGTAGCAGGGTTGGCAGTACATTTTTGTTCTATAGTGGCAATCCATTGCACAGATGGGCTATTGTTTGTCTGCCCATTTATGAGTTCATATAAATATTAACTTTTCCAGGTTTTAGTGATAATGAATAATGTTATTGTAAGTATTTTTATATACAAATATTTAAATTTATCTTGGGCAAATATCTAGGAGCTGGACTGTTATGTTGTATGGTAAATATATGTAGAATTTTATAATGTATAGCATTTAATAACATTTTCAGAAATGATTGTAAATTCATGGGAATTTGAAAGATGATACACAGAGGTCCTCTGTGTTCTTTACCCATGGTTCCTAATAGTTAAGTCCTAATTATAATACAATAGAATTTGATGTAGTCTATCTGAATACTTGGTGTCATGCCATTCCATGCATAGATTTATTAACAATACACAAATTGTCAAATTTTCATTACCTTTAAAGCCATATCCTGCCTTTATAGTCATATTAATTTTTTGTCCGTCACATTAACTCCTGAAAACTACTAATGTTCCCATGTCTACAATTTTATAGTTATAAGTTAATTACAATTTTATATTATATAAAATGTACTATAAGAACATTTAGAGAAAGGCCCATTTGAGTTGCTGTAGATGCATATAATTCACTAGTTTTTAGTGCTGATGGTTATATCTAATGTTTTATTTTTGATAACAACACTACTGCTGTAAGTTTTTCTTAGAATTTATTCTTGTAAAAGAGTTCCCACAGTTTTCTTTTCTTTTTTTAATTAAGAAAATTTTTTTGATTCAGCTCAAACCTCCCCCATCCCTTGCCCTCCATTGCCCCACCCCCACCCCCAGTTTGCTCATGTAGATCTCATCTATTTCTCCATCGCTGGGTGATCCCTGTGTCTATCCTTGGGTACTACTTATAAGCTAGTCTCCCTGGAGCTGTGGATCAGGAACAGAGTGGGAGAACAAAGAGATACCATGATAAATGAAGGCACCATGAGACTAGGGAGAAGCAGAGTGCTAGAGAGGTCCCCAGGAATCCACAAATATGACTCCACCATGGACTACTGGCAATGGTTGAGAGGGTGCCTGAGCTGGTGATCAGATGGCTGAATACCCTAACTGTCATCATAGAACCCTCATCCAATGACTGACGGAAGCAGATGAAGAGATCCACAGCCAGGTCCCAGGTGGAGCTCTAGAAGTCCAATCAACGAGAGAGGAGGGATGCTATGAGCAAGAGATATTGAGACCATGACTGGAAAAAGCACAGAGACAACCAGCCAAACTAGTGGAAACACATGAACTGTGGACCAATAGCTGAGAAGCCCCCATGGCACTGGACTAGGCCCTCTGGATAAGCGAGACAGTTGTTTAGCTTGAACTGTTTAGGAGGCCCCCAGGCAGTGGGACCAGGACCTGTCCCTAGTGCATGAGGCAGTTTTTTAGAACCTAGTGCCTATGGTGAGACACTTTGCAAAGCCGTGGTGCAGGGAGGAGGGCTTTGGACCTGCCTCAATTGAATGTACCAGGCTCTGCTGACTCCCCTTGGGAGACCTTGCCTTGGAGGAGGTGGGAATGAGGAGTGGTTTGGGGAGGGGGAAGGCTGGGGAATGGGAGGAGAGAGGACAGGGGAATCCATGGTTGATCTGTAAAATGAGTAGAAAATCTCTTAATTAAAAAAAAGAAGAAAACAAAGCATCCATAACCCTCAAAAAAAAATGAAAATTTTTTTATTCATCTTACATACCAATCAAAGATTCCCTTCTTCCCTCCTCCAGCTCCTCCACTGTTTTCATTCTCATGTATCTATAGCAGTTGAAAGAGACCATACACTTTCACATACTGTTCTTGGATCTTGTGTGTGCTGTTCCTCTACTTAAACACCACTCATATTACATCCTCATATGCTCAAACATCCTTAAGCATCAAGGGCAATTTCAAAGGCTACATCTTTCAAAACAGTCACTGTTCATTGCTTTGATATAAATAATATAATATGTATTTCCTGTGCTTTCTTGATACCATTTATGTTCTATTGAGTCAGTTACTTCTTCTTTTTTTTTTTTTTTCAAGACAGGGTTTCTCTGTGTAGCTTTGCGCCTCTCCTGGAACTCACTTGGTAGCCCAGGCTGGCCTCGAACTCACAGAGATTCGTCTGGCTCTGCCTCCCGAGTGCTGGGATTAAAGGCGTGCGCCACCACCACCCGGCTAGTTATTTTTCTTATTTAAGTATTATCATCTTAATAATATGTTATAAGTTGCTACAGTCTGACCAGAGCAGTTTTTTGTTGTTGTTGTTGTTTATTCTTTCCTTCCCTTCCCTAGGCATTGTGCAGCTATTTACTCTGAACGGAAGTGTTTCCCTCCAGAGGGAGGGTGGGGACTCATAAGACACAAGAGATAATGATTCTTAGAGCCTCAAAAAGTTAGAAGCTTCCCAAGTCCCCTCCTCAATGTTACAAAAGCAGTAAACCCTTGCTGAAGGGCACTACATTCTCTTCAGTGGAGCTGCCTACAAGATGGGCAGGGAGCTAGAGAGGTGCATATTTTGTGAGTCATCAACTATGATGAGCTAGGCCATTCAATGGTGCAGCCATGTCTGAGTCAGACATATTCCTGTAAGAAACCCCTCACTCAGGCTCCCGTAACTTGATGCACCCATTGACCTAGCAAGCTTGGCTTGGTTGGAATTGTTCCTTGCTTCTGTCATCAGTTCATTATCTGATGAACAGATGCTTGTTCACATCTCCTGGGGAAAATGCACATGTGTGCAAGGTTTTCAGGCTTCAGTTACAGGAATCCAGCATGCTTCCTATACATGGATATTGATTTAAAGTTTTGATTAGGATAAATCTTCATAGATTAGAGAAGAGGAAAATGTGAAATTCCATGTATCTATGTTGATTGTATTCTTAACTATAACACTACTGTCACTTCTCATTAATTCCTATGTAGCACCCACATTTTATAGTTTAAAGTCCACTTACTCCGCTGGTGGCCCAGTTAGTAGCTGCTTATTTACATGGGCAACAACTGTGCACTGTTTTCCGATGTCTCCTGAGAATGAAACAGCCTGGGTGAGGTAAATAGCTGCGTCTTACTTCCACTCAGACTGTCCGTAGATATCTGTTTCTTCCAAAGGACCCAGGTCCCAGCTTTGCTTCTTTGGAGTACATAGAGTAAAACTACTATTTTGTTCTGCTTGATAATAAACAATTTGAATTAGATTTATTTCAATGGGTAAAATTCTTGATTGAAGTAATTTAGAAATAGATAATATGCAATTTGTTGATACTACTTGACAATCATTTTAGTCTAACCAAATGATTAATTGAAAATAAACTCTTGTCCACCTCTCTGTTATTAGGTACAGGGCTTCTAGATTTCAAGTGTCTTCTAGATGGGTTGATATTCGTCTTCGAGAAGAAATTTTCTTCAGTCCTGGTAATCTTTGTTTTGAAGTCATGTTGCCTAATACAAGTATAGCTATTCAAGTTTTCTTTTGATTAATTTTAACATCATTTTTGACCTGTCCTTCACATTTTACACACTTGCATTTTTGTGTTTAATGTATACTCCTAGCGAGCAGCAAATGGGCAGCAAATGCTTTTTAAATCTAATCCGACAATAGCTATATTTTAATGTAAATAGTTGCATATGTGATATGTTTATGTAGATCACTCTAAAATAAAAATTTGTTTAATTTACATATCAATCATAGAAAATAGCTACTTATTATACAGATTGTTGTTAATACAAGATTACCAGTTTGTTACTTATATTACATGTTTTCAATTTGTTCCATTTTTTTTAATTCTTTTTCAAAAATGAGGAAATGTTCTGCAAAATGCCATCTTCTGGGCATGATACAGCCATTGCGATAAAAACTCGCTACAGTTGGGAATGCCTATGCTGAATTTGCACAAGAATGGGCCTCTCAGTAATCAGACATTAATGGAAGAAGAGCTCAAGGGACTCACGCCTGCTGAACTATTTACAACTAATAGAGCCACAGACGGGGAGGCATTGTCTTTAGTTGAGTACTCACTGATGACACTACCAGTCCTTAATCATAGTTCCAAGCCAGCAGTGATACATGTGGTCCTGTTTAATCTAACTGAGACACAAAACCAAACCAAAAGTCATGGGCCTGGTAGGGATGATGGGGTTGGAGCTGTGGGGAGTGGATAGGAATGGGAAGAAGATAAGAGAAGGTGTATGCCCTTGGAGAGTAATTAGAATAGTTTATATACATGTATGAAATTGTCAAATAACAAAATTAATGGAAAGCAGCACATCTTTCTGTAAATGTGGCTATGCTTGATATCAGATAGATGAGTCCACTCAAAATCTGGGTTACTGTCTTAATTGATCATAGTACAATAGTTCATTTGGTATTCATTAAAATGTCCTTCCCAAGTAAAAACAGTCTTTCTTCTATTTCCTTTTTCCTTTCCATTAGATGAATCACATACTTTTGTGTAGCATTCTGTATGTTAGTTTACTAGTTATAAATTATCTTTGGTTGTTACTACTTTTAAATAATTCTTTTTTTTAATTTTTTTTTATTTACTTATTATGTATACAGTGTTCTGTCTGCATGTATCCCTGCAGGCCAGAAGAGGGCACCAGATGTCATTACAGATGGTTGTGAGCCACCATGTGGTTGCTGGGAATTGAACTCAAGACCTTTGGAAGAGCAAGCAGTGCTTCTTAACCTCTGAGCCATCTCTCCAGGCCTATTCATTATATATATATATATGAATTTTTTGTATCTTTACACATGCAGTTTCCCTTTCTAGTTTTTTTTTCTTTGTAGAGGTCATATTTTATAAGGTATGGTTTTTTCTGCCTGGAAATCTCAGCATTTCTTTTAGTGCAGATCTTCAGCAACTAATATGTTTTTTAACTTCCCTATGGTAACTTTCCCTAATGTTTTTATTTTACCTTCACTTTAAAAGGCAATCTTTTTGAGCATAGAAATTTCGTCTGAGTTAGCAGTTCCTTTAAGGAAGCTTTTATACTGCCTGTTCAATGACCTTACTTCCAAACAGGAATCTGATTTTTATGAAAACAAATCTTTCCATAGGCTCTCACTTTTTGTTTTAATTTTACTATGGATAGTTCATTGCGATTCTTGGACCCACCAGTGTGGAAACGTTTGTGATGTTGTTGCTTTATGCTTTTTTTTTTTCTTCTTCCCAAGCCCTACACTGGGAGACCAGATTGGTATTCAGTTAGGCTGCTCTAGCTCTCCTTCAGTTATTGATGCTCCATGTTTACTTTGTTTTCCATCTTATTTTGCCTAGTTCCTATTGTGTGCTTTCAAGTTCACTACGTCTTTCTGTGTGTATGTGTTTTATGTTTTGTTTTTTAAACATGATCAGATTCATTGTTAACTACATTTAGTCTATTCTTACATTAAAGTCAAAGTTTAATTTCTATACTTCTTTTTTTTTAACCTTTCACGTGTAATGTTACATGTTTTGTGCATGTAAAACATGTTCCTAGTTAGTGGCTGTTTTAATTTCCTTTTCTTAGAATTCTGACACCCATAACAGCTGCATAACAAGTTTCAATCAATTCTGATGGATCTTTATTTCCCACAGGTCATTGATTCTTGTTCATTGGCAGACCTTCAGAATCTTAGATTGATAACAGGCATTAACAATACATTCTTGGTTGATGAATTGGGTGCACATGCATTTGTGTCTATATGTGTGTGGTGTACATTCTATCCCCCAGGACCATATAATGAGTTTATCTTTTGCTATTAAGTTCTTTTGGGTAGAATTAGAGAAATAAATATTTGGTCTCTGGCAACTTATTTTATTCTACTAAGGCAGAGCTCCTTTGAATGCTTAGTCTAAGGCCTTGTGAATTGTCAGGATATTCAGCCTGGATGGTGAGGAAGAAGGTACTGCTCCTGACACCATGACATCACTGGATAGGAAGGAAGGTACTGTCCCTGACACCATGACATCACTGGATGGTGAGAAAGGTACTGCTCCTGACACCATGACATCACTGGATAGGGAGGAAGGTACTGTCCCTGACACCATGACATCACTGGATGGTGAGAAAGGTACTGCTCCTGACACCATGACATCACTGGATAGGGAGGAAGGTACTGTCCCTGACACCATGACATCACTGGATGGTGAGAAAGGTACTGTCCCTGACACCATGACATCACTGGATGGGGAGGAAGGTACTGTCCCTGACACAATGACATCACTGGATGGTGAGAAAGGTACTGTCCCTGACACCATGACATCACTGGATGGGGAGGAAGGTACTGTCCCTGACACCATGACATCACTGGATGGTGAGAAAGGTACTGTCCCTGACACCATGACATCACTGGATGGGGAGGAAGGTGCTGTCCCTGACACCATGACATCACTGGATAGGGAGGAAGGTACTGTCCCTGACACCATGACATCACTGGATGGGGAGGAAGGTACTGTCCCTGACACTGTGACATCACGGGGCACTGCTTTCTCTGTCATTTGAATAGGAAATGCTTTTCCTTAATCACAACTTGCTCTCCCATACGTTCTCTTTAAAATTTTTATTTTATTATTTTATGTGCATGGGTGTTTCTCCTGCCTCTGTGTCTATGCACATTCTTACTTCTTGGTGCCCTCAGAGGTCAAAAGAGGGCCTTGGATTCTCTCAGAACTGGGTTGCAGATGCTTGTGAGATACCAGGTAGGTGCTGGGAATTGAACCCATGTCTTGTGGAAGAGCAGCCCAAGCTCTTAACAGCCAACCTATCTCTCCAGCCCAGCTCCCCAAAATAAATAATAAACATGCTACTAAATCCTTGGGTAACATTCAGGTCTCTGGAGTTCTCACTTTGTTTAGGTCTTTCTTGTCTAGTTCTCCTCCCTGGGAACTCTCACTTCTCTCTGACTTATTTTCCAACAAGCTAGTCTTCTCCTCAGGTCTGTGTAGCTGACCTTGGGCTTTTCCCTCCACACTCTGCAGCTAGGAAGTACTCTCAAGCCAGAAAGCTCGTGCAGTATTACGACACTGTTTTGTTTCTCCTCTCACTTGGAGATCAGTTATTTTCATTTCAAGAGATTGGTATGCACACTTGTGGTAATTGTATTCTACCTTTTATCCCCTTTGATTTTTATTTCGCTGTTGTTCCTCCTCTTCCTCTCTCTTTACTATCAATGGGAGTGTAATTCTAGGATGGGACTAATGTTTGCTACTGTTGCAGTACAACACTCTGTGGCTGAGGAGTCGAAGGTAACAGTAAAGAAGCTTTTGCTGTTGCCTATCAAATTGCCTTCTAAACATTCATGTATAGTCCCAAAGACTATTGCTCCTATCAACCTTGGTCACGGAGAGAAATTCTTATTTGGAGTAGGTTGTGGTTATTACAATGACTCATAACTAGAAGCTGCTGAGAATGAGTGATTATGCTGTGGTGGGGTGGCTTGATGTCTAGCCATAAGTAGAAAAAATAATAATCCACTATATCGAAGCTTTCAAAACTAAGGAAGGAAGCATGAAGAAATGGCAGAGAAAATATAGGAGCCAGAAAGTGATGTGTGGTGTCGTCATGTCCTTCAGATGGAAACATTCTCTCCCAGAGGGAAAAGGATGACTTCTAAGACTCAGGAAGCTCACAAAATTTAGAGCATTGAAAACTCCTGAGTTTTTCCCCATAGTTACATAAGCAGCAAACCTTGGAGGCAGTAGAAGAGAATCTTGGCTGGAGCTGCCTGCGAATTGCACAGTGAACTGTGATGCATTGTTCCTGAACCATAACCCATGCCGGAGCGTGCTTTTCAGTGTTATAGAACTACTTGGGTCACCTGCACTCCTGTTCTCATGCATGTTCCTGTAAATAACCACAATAAAATTATCAGCTCAATCCGTGGCTGATATGTAGAACTGAATTGTATTGCAAAATAAAAAAAAAAAAAGTTCAAGCTAGCATATTTTAAAAAAAATATGTTAGAACCCTTCAAAAATTGTTCCAATGACTTCAATGTTGGAGACGTACCAGTTTATTGTAGTTTTATAAATTTTCACATTATTTGGGAAAAAAAATTATCAGCTCACCAAACTAGATTTGAATGGAATGATTTCTTTGGTCTGTTGTCGCCACTTTAAGTTTTAAAAGTCTGCGTGTCTCCATAGGAAAAGTTTGGGGATACCTAGTATCTTTGAATGGATTTAACTCTTTTGTTGACTATGAGAGAGTACACATATAAACTAGAATAAGAACGGTCTTAATTTCCAAGACAACTCTTCTAGTTCCTGCTGACAAGCTGGAGGCCATTCATTCAGTCACACTGCTCTTTAATCTTGCTGACCGTGACGTGGAAATGAGATACTCTCTGCTTACCCTCCCATGAGGATGAACTGAACGTGCAGTACATGACTTGCTATGGCTTACCTCATGGTTTTTCAACTTTAGGGTGGTGGGAAAAAGGAACACAGTCAGTAGAAATCAAATTTTGGATTTTGAGTTTTTATGTTTGTGCAGGATAGCCATATGTAGTAGAAAACTCTTTAGAGATACCAAGTGGATCAGAAATGCTACCTCACATTGCACTGCTTTGCTAGGCTATGGTGTTCAGTGAATCATGAGCATTAAACATATTGTTGACATGTGATCATTTCTATTTGTTATAGGCTTATCAAAGTATAACCTTGTCATAAGTTGACATACACTGTATAAAATATAAGACTTTTTATAGATACATATTGTTGAAAATTTAGTTTACCACATTAATATATTTTAATAATTCACCAATGTCAGAAATAAAACAAGTTATATAAATACATGATCTTGTTCTTTTAAATGCTCTCTGTTTAAAGTATTGATAAATAATGTAGGTGTCTATATGCTCTAAAAATTTGTTATTCTTTTTCTCCAGTAAGTAGAAATAGAAACATATTTATGAGGAAAATTACAGTCTTGATTAAAAATATTTTATATATATAATTTCTTCATATAAATGTAGGAAATGGTCAAATAATTAAAAAATAGAAAAAGAAAACTATTTCATTCAATAATTACCTTTATGAATACATATTGCTGTGCAACAAAATGCACACATACTAGATAAGCACAATAAATTGGTGATATCTTTATTAATTCCAGTAACTATAAAAAGTTATTAAATCATTTGTTATACATTTTTTTCTTTACATTTTTTTCATTTTTCTTTATCAAGAAAATTTCTACTCACTCCACATACCACCTACAGATCCTCCCTCCTCTCTCCTCTCACCCCTCAGCCCTCTCTCCCAAGTCACCCCGCATCCCCATATCCCCCAAATCAAGGTCTCCCATGGGGAGTCAGCAGAGCCCAGCACACTGAGCCTAGGTAGGTCCCAGACCCTTCCCACTGCACCAAGGCTGTGCAAGGCATCACACCAGAGGCACCGGATTCCCAGAAACCTGACCATGCACGAGGGACAGATTCCGATCCCCCTGCCTGGGTGCCCCCCAAACAGTTTGAGCCAAACAACCGTCTTCCGTATCCAGAGGGCCTAGTCCAGTCCCATGGGGGCTCCTCAGTCACCAGTCCACAGTTTACGGGCTTCCACTAGTGTGGCTGGTCATCTCTGCACATCCTCCCATCATGATCTCAACATCCCTCACCTGAAGAATCCCTCCTCTCTCTCATCAATTAGATTCCCGGAGCTCAGCCTGGTACCTGACTGTGAATCTCTGCATCTGCCTCCATCAGTCACTGGACAAAGGCTCTATGATGACAGCTAGGTTATTTGCTAGACTGGTCACCAGAGTAGACCAGTCCAGGCGCCCTCTGGACCATTGCCAGAAGACCAAGGTGGGGTCATCCTTGTGGATTCCTGAGAGCCTCCCCAGCACCCTGACTCTTCCTATTCCCATGATGTCCTCATCTATCCTGGTGTCTTCCTCCCTGCCCTCCCACTCTGTCCCTGTTCCAGCTTGACCCTCCCATTTCCCTATGTTCTCATCCCCCACTCCTCACCCTCTGCTACCCCCCCCCACCCAGTCCGCTCATGTAGATTGCATCCACTTCTCCTTCACAGAGTCATCCATGTGTCCTTCCTAGGGTCTTTCCCTGTTTTGCTATACATTTTTAACATAATTCTTTTTATTGATTCTTTGGATGTTTCACATAATGCACTCCAATCCCACTCATTTTCCAGTCCATCCATGTCTGCCCTCCACCCCTGTAGCCTCCTTCCATAAAATAAAATAAAACCATTTCACACTTCTGTCTTTCCAACCTCTCCATCAGACATTAACTGTCATAGTGGTCTTGGAAGCTGCAGTGTTTCATGCAGTATATATACCCATATGCCCTAACAGTTTTACTTTTGAATGAATGTTCATTGCAATGAGTTGTTGGTTTGGATCAAAGTCTCTGGCTTCTGGTACACCATCGATACTGGCCCCTCTCTGAAATTTCTCTCTGATATCCTGCTATTACCTGAGTCATGGAGATACTGCAGCTATGGTTCATGCACTCCAGCAGGTCATAGATGGTGTAGATGTTGAGGTTGGCCAACTCAAAGTCCTAGACGTGGGCCTGGGTGATAACTGAGCTGATCAGTCCTAGCCTCCACCAGGACCACCACCCTCTGGTGAGGATCAGATCCAACTCTCTCACACACTCCATCTGGGTTAGCTCTCCCCAGGTGAGGGGTGAGAACAGCTCTCCTGTGTGCAGGGCCAGCTCTCCCTGGCCTTTGGGGCCAATTCTTCTGGAAGGGTGGGGCAGTTCTCCCACTGAGGCAATCAGCCAGGAATAGTACTAGTTCTCAAATGGCCAAACTACTTGGGCCAGCTCACTCATGTCCCCCCATGGTAACACTGGTCATGGACATGAACACAGACCCCGGCCATGGCAGGACCATGGACTCAGACATGGCCTTAGGCCTCAGCCAGTACCCAGATGTCGCCATGGCCCCAGATGGCAGCCCAAGCCATCCAGATTAGCATAGCCCTGGTGACAATGTGGCCCTCAGACAGCAATGTGGCCTTAGGTGGCATACTGAACCAGAGGCATCTGCATGGCCCTTGGTGGTAACACAGGCCATGGATATCATCACAGATCCCAGCTGCAACAGACCCAGACACCAACCTGAGCCACAATGCAGGCTCATACGTCAGCATGGCCCTGGGTGGCAGCACAGACCACTAAGATTTGTATGGCCTTGGTGGCAGCATGGCCCTTGGACACCAACATGGCCTCAGGTGGTGGCCCGGACCCCAGGCATCCTCACCGTTTTTGGTGGTAACATGGACCACAAACATCAGTCATCACAGACCCCAACTGCGGTAGGGTCATGGACCAATTATGGCCCTCAGGCACAGATAGAGCCCAGACATCATCACGGCCTCTGGTGGCAGCATAGGCTACCCATATCAAACTGTTTCTCACCACCTTCACTTCTTCAGTTCGGTCTCTCCACAGTGTAGGAACTACTTTGCTTTTTCATTCTCTCTCATTTCTCTGTCACATGACTGTTCACTGTAGTGATGATCACCATGGCTGTCCTCTGCCTGCTTGCCTGCTTACCCAGGGCACAGGGCCTACTATACAGTTTTTATTCCTTTCCTTCATAATATAACCCATGTTTTCTTAAGGGAAAAAGAAAAACATGTATATTTTACATCTTAGACTGGTATTAGGCGTTCAGTTCCAAGGCTGTTTCAAGTTGGCAACTACACTTCTTTGATATAGAGTACTTGGGCCAGAAACATTTAAATTATTTTCTAGAACATACTCACTTCCATCATGCAATTTTACAGTAGAGACTAAATAATAAAGATACAAATATCACACAGGAGGACTCATTTCAAATAACCAAATCCAGCACATGAAAATAATGTCTGTGTTAATTTTAATTTCACCTAAGCATATTAGATAACTAAGTAGTTACGTGGTGAGGGCATGGTGCAGCTAGAGGGTGATATAAATGATTAATAAAAGTAAGAGGGTGTGGAGGAGGGAGAGGAGGAGGAGAGAGGAGAGGAAATTACAAGGACAAAACTTTAGCTCCTATATTTTTTTAAAAAAATGGTTCATTCCAGTTAATTGAAATTTTTCAAAAAAGTGTGCTTCACTTTTCAGTGTTCAAATTCACTTTTACATTGCCTATACACTGCCCATTCCATCTACAAGTGAGGCTTACATAAATTAATCCTCTTAATTCTTTCTATGGTTGGATTGAAGATCACCTATTGGTTCAGCAAGGAAAAACCATTCTATTGGTAGATTATAGTCTTACAGAAGGATTTAAACAAATTGCCAGTAGAATTATTCATGTACCACAGAATAATGAAAAGAATTGTGCAACTGTGTCTTCAAGTTGTGTTGAGGTTGAACGGTTGGATGCCCAGATTGTTTCTCTCATAGGTTATATGGTCTCCTTCGTGCTTGTCAGTGATAACTCATATTGCCTTCTCTTACTTCATCACTTTTTCTCTAGCTACCATAAAGTCCTCCTTCATTTTCCTTGCAGTAAAACAGTCTCTTCTTTATATCTGCTTAGAATGTGGATGCTTCCCTTCAGCTGGTTTTCATCAACGAATAGGAATTTGTTTTTTAAAATAATCTAAGAGATGGCTCAGCAATTTAAGGCACTTGTTGCTTTTGCAGAGGACCTGGGTCTGGTTCCCAGCACCCACATGTTAGATTGCTAGCACCACCATCTATAGCTCATTTCCAGGTGATGTGACACCCTCATCTAACTACTGAGGACACCAGGCATGTATTTGGTTCACATATATACATTCAGGTAAAATACTCATACACATAAAAGATGTATTTTTAAAAGAATTTAATATGCATAATTTAATCTGAAATCCCTTCATTTTTACAAGTAAAATCTCTGTAATGTATAACAGCTTCTCAATTAACATCTTCATAAAAGTCCCTGGTAGAGTTGGTGAAACAATGACTTATTTTCCTGTGTCTTTCACTAATCTGTGATAATCTCAAAAAAAAACAAAATGTAGATGTAATTCTAAACAGTTTTATTAAATAAGAAACACAGAGCCAAATAAAGAGTTAAAAGCCCAAAGATCAGAGCAGTAGCCAAGAGCTAAGACCACCTTATCTTACCACTTGCTGCTGTCCTTCCCCTCAGAGAGAGACTATCTTCCTGTGTCCTGTCTTTTTATCACCTTCCTTTTCTGCCTTCTCATTGGTTCTAAACCCAACCACATGACTTCCTTGTCACTGCCTGCCTATACAGACCTCCAGGTCTCTATGGTTGGTACTGGGATTAAAGGTGTGTGTCACCATGCTGGCTGTGTCCTTGAACACACAGAGACTTTGCTTGCCACGTGATCGGATTAAGGGTGTGTGCTACCACTACCAGACTTCTGCTTAATGACTTGCTCTTAGCTCTGATCCCCAGGCAACTTTATATATTAACATACAAATAAAATCACATTTCAGCACAAATGAAATATCACCATAATAAAATATAGTTTTGTAAGATTAAATTAAATGAAAAGTTTTAATTACTTGCATTTCATAAAAATACTGTTTACAATAAAACTACTAAATCTACCCAAAAAGTCATAATGAAATACATTCTTTTTATGTGCATAAAAAATGAAGGATGAGTTTATTGTTTCCATTGTCTGTGGGAAGGCGGGAGATTATCCTCCCTAAGTGTCAGTTAGTAAACAAGTTCAGCTTAGTAACAATTACCAACCTCCCTCACACTGTTTCTTTAGCTACCGTCTGGGTCTTAAGTGATAGAGGACTTGTCTTGCACTTCTCAGGATCAGGTTTAATCCTCTGCACCACAAAAATAAATAAAATAGTAAGAGTTTCCTCACTGAGAATTGGATTGTGGTCAGAGGCAGCATCCAGGCTTGATTCCTAGCATCAGAACAAAGACACAAAACAGAAAACAAAGTTCTCAGCCAAGACACAGTATCTTCTACTGTCAACAAATGTCCAGGTCTGTTCTACAGCTTCATAACTTTAGTACAAAGACAAGTAGCTGATGTAAATCTCAATTTCCCACCATATAAGTGCTTGTATTTTAGCACACACTGTGTGTGAAGCTCTGTTAATATGTAGAGTGAAGGTATTTTGTCAAAGAATTCACACACACACTACCACCACCACCCCTATCAAACTGGGAAACTTAACAGAAACATCAATTCCCATACTCCTGTAGGCTAGTATTCCAAGATTAAGGTGTATACAGACTTGCTCTTAGCCTCACACTGACTTTGTGATGAGTCTTTATGTGCTCTTTCCTCTGTGGATGCATGCCTGATGTCTGTCAAGGTTTCAACTTTTCTTTTCGTGTAAGGACATCAGTAAGTTTTGCTTAAGGCCCACTCCAGTGGCCTCACTTTAATCTAATTCTAAGACGCCACTGCACAGAGCTTCAACATGTGCTTTAAATCAGAGTGTGGGATACAATTCAGATCAAAACACTGAATGTCTGCATTAGTGCAGATGTGGTAATGTTTACTATGCCATGTAATATTTATGTTTTTTGTTTGGTTTTTAAATTCAATTTCCATCTTATTTGTTAAGTAGATGTAGCACAAACTCATTTAACCCATAACAACTTGAAGGCTGTTTACAGTTTGATTTTACTTGAATAAATTAACAATGATGCATGGATTTTCAGATACCTATAGTCAATTATTTCCAAACATGTTATAACTATTTGTATAGAAGCAATTACAGCATATGCTCAGTGTAATAGAGGCAGAATAAGTATGTCTATAATGCTTAGGAGAATGGGTTCTGGAGTTTGTGTCTTACTTGCATGACACCATGTACAAAAATAACTACTTATAAGTTGAATGACCTCAGGAAAGTTATAGGACTTCACCAAACCACAGTTCCCTGCAAAAATAATCTAATTATATAAATCCATTGCATTTATTGTCTTATCTGTTAAGTGTATAATACACGTTAACAAATTTTATATTTCCTTGAAAAGTATATTAGCAAATCATATTTGTGTACTATAATTTTTTAATTTTATTTTATGTGTCTCTGGAGCCTGCAGAGGCCAGAAGAAGCTGTTCTCATTCTTGCTGACAGAACACACAAAAACTACATCCATAAATACATGGTGTTCTTTTACATCTATTCACTGCATGTGTAGTGTTTCAGAATGAATATGTTATGTTTATTAGTGTTCTTTGTCTTAAGGAGGATAGCTCCAAAAAATCTTTTGTTTCAGATTGTTAGAATAAATCCTAGTAGTAATTGGAATTTACAACATTTTAACATGGTAGACACTGAAGGGATTGAAGCAATAGTAACTGTAGGGAGAAACTGGATGTTGTATTTAAAGGCAAATCATGCAACCTCATATGTAATATTTAATGCATTATAAATTAGACATTGAAGCTGGGCAGTGGTGGCTCATGCCCTTAACCTCAGCACTCGGGAGGTAGAGGCAAGCAGATCTCTGTAAGTTCGAGGCCAGTCTGGGCTACAGAGTGAGTTCCAAGAAAGGCTCCAAAACTACACAGAGAAACCCTGTCTCAAAAAAACAAAAACAAAAACAAACAAACAAAAAAAAACTAGACATTGAGTTTTTCCTGTTTTCTTAACCTTAATCTAATAAAAGCAATAATTATGTCTATAAATAGCTGTCTATATACTCACTGAACAAACAATAACCTCATTCTATTCTTAGATGCAAATAGATTCTTATCTCTTTCATTCTAAGTCTTTCCAGGTAAACAGACAGGAATTCTCTAAGAGGGAGTGAAGTGGATTGTTAATTAAGCATTCTGAGATAACAAGTTCAGTAAAGGCTGTCTTCCAGTATGTATCTTTTCCAAAGAAGTATCAAGACATAAAACAGATAGAGGTAATAATAGAATTCTAGGAGGAAGGAATTAAAAGTAAGAAAATAAATATTTTATTTTATCTTCTAAGATAGTCTAAGAAATATAGATACTCCTCAAATAATAAATTTTGGGGTCCAAAGAAATTCATAAACTGTTGAGAATACTGTACTTAAAAAGTGGAACTCAAACAAACACTGTCAACAAAGCCAGGAACATATTATGAGATAGGTCATGGTCTCTAGAAAGAAACCTACTACTATTATTCTGCTATATGGTCATTGCATTACAATTCCTGACAATGGATCACTGTACCACAGATTAATGCATTGATCAACCCTCTTCAGAGAAGTTTTTCCCCCTAGTGGATGACAATGAATGAAAATATTCACACCTGGACAGTTTTCAGAGAATAAGAGCTTTTGAATGCTCAGACAGAATGATGTTCATATCACACCACACCCTTAATCTCAGGGATCTGTGAAGAGGAGAAGGTGCAAAGATTGTAAGAGCTGGAGGTTCTGGATGACTTCAAGAAAACAATGTTTTCCAGACACAACAGAGTAGCTGTGCATACAAAAGCGCAGAGACTGTGAGTTCATATTGTGATTGCACAAGACCCATACAAACTCAAGCTGGACAAAATCCCAGCATGGAGGAGGGGAGAGGGAAAGAATCCCCACTCCTACAATTGTTTGCATTTGATAGCTTTGGGTGAAGGAAAGTCATTTTTCATTAGTAATGTAACAACAAGGATATGGCCCACACTCCCAGACACAAGCACAATGCCTAGAAGTAATTGACCAACACAAACAGGACTCAATGAGCTTAAAAAAGAAATAGAGAGATGGAGGGATGAAGATAGATGGATGAAGAGGTGGGTAGAATGTGGAAGGAGTTGATGAAGGGATGAATATGATTAAAATACATTGTATAAGATTCTCAAAGAATTAATAAAAATATCATTTTAAAAATATGGAAGATAGTAAGTAGTAAAGATTGTACAGCAGTGTGCAGGTACTTAATGTCCCCTAACTCACCATTTACAACGGCTAGTAAATTTTGTTATGCCTATTTTTGTTGTAGGATAATCTTTTTGTGCACTGTGAAGATGTGTCTCTGCCAAGGCACCTTCTGATTGGATTAATAAAGAGCTGAATGGCCAATGGCTAGGCAAGAAGGGATATGTGGGACTTCTGGGGAGAGAGAGGAACTTGGGGGAAGGAGTCAAAGAAACAGAAATTTGCCAGCCAGACACAAAGGAAGTGGGACCCACAGTACTGAGCAGAGGTAACAAGCCATGTGGCAGAAGGTAGATTAATATAAATGGGTTGATTTAAGTTTTAAGTGCTAGCCTAAGCTAAGGCCCAAGTTTTCATAATCAATAATAAATCACTGTGTCATTATTTGGTAGCTGGCAGTTCAAAGAAAGTCCAGCTACATATTTTACCACCAAAAATACATTTAACACTTCTAACCTACTACGCATCATTACCCTAGCCCATCTTAAATGTTCTTAGAGTTCTTCCATTACACTATTATGGGAAAATAACCTAATAGCATACCTGTTTAACAATGAAGCAGTCAGTATCCCCAGTAGTGTACTCAACAGTCTACTCAAAGTACAAGCTGATTGGCTGCAAAATTTTAGTCCATTTTACAGCTGAAAACTGCAAGTCAAAACTCTTAAGTTGGGGGAAGACCTTTACACTTGTGCTGTTTTGTTTTTTTTTTGTTTTTTTTTTTTGGTTTGATTTTTGCCAACTTGCCACAAGCTACAATTGTCTAAGAAAAAGGAACCTTAAATAAGGGATTGCCTCTATCAGACTACCTATGAGAAAGTCTGTGGGACCATTTTCTTGATTAATGATTGATGTGGGGAGCCTAATCAATGTGGACAGTGCCACCCCTGGGCAGGAAGTTCAGGGTGGTATATGAAAGGAGGCTAAGGAAGCCTCAGACAGCCAATCAGTAAGCAATATTCTTCCATGGGCCCTGCTTCAGTTCCTCCTTCCACATTCCAATGCTGACTTTCATTCACGATGGTCAGCAATGGGGCATGTAAGCTGAATGACTCTTCTGTCTAGGTTGGTTTTGGTCTTAGGGTTTTTTTTTTCTCATAGCAACAGAAAGCAAACCAGGACAATGTTCTTCATCATCATCTATTTGACTATTGAGATATAGATATAGATATAGATATAGATATAGATCTATAGATATTGTGTGTGTGTGTGTGTGTGTGTGTGTGTGTGTGTGTGTGTAAAGAAAATCATAGAGAATCAACAGGAAAGGCAAATCAACATAATATTAAACAAAAGACAGTTGTAGAGCTCAGGAGTTACACAAGATCATAGCTTTTTGGGGTTTTTTGTTGTTGTTGTTGTTGTTTTTGTTTTTGTTTTTTAATTAACCACCAGAAACATCAAGGAGCTCAATGCATAGGAAAAGAGAAAACTAACTTTGATGTTTAGAAATATCCTTTGTTTTGGGGAACATTGCTGGTCTATGAAAATACTGCCTATTTTTTTTCTTCTTTGTCAGTACCTCTCACATGGGTTCAGATTTGAATCTGACAAATGAACAAGATTGGAAAGTTCATAGCTTTTTACTATCTAATCCTTTTCCTTTCTAGAAAGAGGAAATAGAGTTCTATATCTTTGATGAGTAAACTGAATGTTCAGAAAACAAGGACATGAATCTAAGAGATATTCTCTCATAGTCTAGCAATAATCTAAGCCCAACTCCAATCTCATTCATTTGAATTTAACAACTGTGGTTTTAAGAAACAAAGAGTGATTGACAGAGCATGTGATTAATCCTTTCCAGATTTGCAACGTTCCTGATGTGAACTGGAGGGAAAGCCCTGATGGCATAGGCAGCTAATGGGATCTTTCAATATTGGGGGAACTGGGTGTTCTTCCCCTGGGAGTGGAAGCTCTGGCTGTCAGTGAGGAGCACTTTGCCAGGAGGGAGGAATCCACCTCTTTCATGTTTCCTCATAGCAGAGATTCTTCAAAGAGAGACTCACCTGTTGGTTCTTTTGTTCCTCCTTGGCTCTATATCCACCCGTGAGAATAGTATTCACCTTGTCTACAGTCGGCATCATCAAGTCATTTTACACAGTTACTAATTCTGTTGTGAAGTACTAACTTGCCCACTATCAAGCTGAGAGGGTTTCATGTGGCCTGACTGGGCAAATGCAAAATAAAATACATTACGATGTGTACATGAATATTTAAGAGGCTTTTATAGACACAAGGATTTTCCTATGAACAAAATTATGAAATGAAAAGATTTTTATTTTAACTTTGGAATATAGATGCTCAGTAAACTTGCAACTGTTGTGGAGATCCAGATTCAAGCAGGTTGACTTTTCTGAAGAACTTAAATTATCTAGTCCAGGCACAGTACTGGGAGACCAGCTATCAGTAGCTGTAAAGCTCACCACATATTCTTGGTATTGCTAGAGTTGTAAAGTTACATACGTATACAATCACAACACCTGGGTAACATTGGAGCCTTGCAATGCAATCTTACAGCCCATGCATTATTTACTCTGCTTTACATGTTAGGAAACTGAGTCTCAGAGGAAGGAAGTGACTTGCCCAAGGCAGCATAGTAACTGGTGAGTCAAGTTTTGGACCCAGAGAGACCTTGTTCCAAAGCTAGTTCATTTCCATTATGCTATAGTCACAGAGACAGGAATAGCAACAGACTGCCTGTCTCCCTGGTCCGTTTTCCTTGCACTAAGTTGTGACAGACTCTGGGTTTTGAACTTATAACAGCAATGCATAGACCTTGCTCTCCATGCTCACTACTTTTCATGGACACTGAAATGTGAGAAAAGTATTACAAAATTAGTAGTTTATGGTTGTTTATGTGTAATAAATTATTTATTTATTATGAGAGAAAAGAAAAGGGAGGAAAATCTAATTTTGATATTGCTGAGATTATAACAAGTTCTTTCATTTCAGGACTTTCTTCTTCTATGTATGTGGGGACCCTGAGAACTACTGAAATCAAACTATTTGGTTGTAGCTTCAGATTCTTTTTTTTATTATTATTTAGAGATTTTTCTATTCATTTTACATACCAACCACAGACTCCCCTTTCCTCCCTCCTCCCGACCCCAAGCCTTCCCTACCAACCAACCCCCCCATTCCCACCTCCTCCAAGGCAAGCTCTCCCATGGGGAGTCAGCAGAGCCTGGTACATTCAGCTAGGGCAGGTCCAAGCACCTCCTCCATGCACCAAGGCTGCACAAAGTATCCCACCATAGGCACTGGGCTCCAAAAATCCGGCTCATGAGATTTTTCTAAAATTTATTCTTCTCTTATACTATATATATCCCAATGTCAGTCTCTCCTCCCTCCCTCCCTCCTCCCAGTACCCTCTCCACCAGATCCAGTCCTCTTCCATTTCCCTTCAGAAAAGAGCAGGTCTCATAGGGATATCAACTGAACACAGCATAACAAGATGCAATAAGACGAATCACAAACCCTAGTATCAAGGTTGGACAAGGCAACCCACTAGGAGGGAAAGCTTCCCACAAGCAGGTAAAAGAGTAACAGATACCCCTACTCCCATTGTTAGGAGTCCAATGAAAACTCCCAATATCCTTTAGGTGGGAAATCTAAGCCAACAGATCAACAGAAAGATGATCTGGCTTACAGAATGTACTCCTTGTAGAATAGGAAAAACAAATCAACAATGTATTAGAAAAAGGTCACATTTATGTATTTATAATCTTTAATAACTTACTATTTTTTTCTTTGCAGAAAGGCCAAGTAACAATAGAATAAATTTAATTTAGTAGAAACAGAATAATTTAGATATGTATGGGCTATAGAAAGTTTAATCCTGAATCTCTAATATTTAGGAGGAGCACAGTATTTGGCTAAGATAAATTATTCTTTTGATTGAGAATTATTTTTGTGGTTCTAGGTAGGTATGAAATTCAGCATCTCTCATATGTTGAACAAGCACTATATGAAATTCAGCATCTCTCATATGTTGAACAAGAATTATATCAGTAGCCCAAGAGAAGTTTTAAAAAGTCGTTATGTACAAGACATATTTTCACAAAGTCTCTGCTTTACCTGTGTGTGGAGTGGAAAGAATCCCAACTTTGTAGTTCCTATATAGCCAGTAAGTCCTACTTCAGAATATCTACCAATAGAATCAATGGGAATCCTAGGTTCTCTCAGTATACACAACTTTCCTCAGATGTGGAAACCTTTACATTTTTCCTGATGGGTAGGACAACCAATCTGTCTACTTTTTCCTTTCCTTTTCACTTAGGAAGGGAGGTCAGTTTGATGAGGAGGTAGTATTCCTGGCATCACAGGGGAGCTCACATAGGATTAGAAATTGTAGGCTGTAGGTAGGGTCCTTTCTCTAGCCTTCTGGGTTGGGTATCCTGAAAACATATGACTGTTTTAGAATTAGGCATTATCTGCTTGAATCTGATACTATGGCAGGACCTTACAAGATGGAAACTAAACTGATGTTGTCTGAGGAGTCTAACATGAGCCTGAACAACTGGTTCTGTGTGTGTGTGTCACCAGGATGTATAAAAGTGAGCTGCAGCTCACATGCTCAGTCCTAGATCACCAGCTGAGCAATGCACAGAGCAGACCTGTAACCGACTTACATCATCTTCAGCATGAAGACAGCCACAGTGCTAGTGCTTCTGACCCTGGCTCTTTATCTCACACAAGGTGAGCAATTTGAACACATTTGAAGTTTCTTGCCATACATCTCAGACCCTGGGGAAGGGACTTTTCTCCCCCACCCCTCACTTAGAAAAAAAATATTCTAATATATTTATGTATATAACATGCATATATATAAAATGTTAAAACCTTGAACTATCTTTAAAAATGAAAGTAATTTGAGAACAATTGAACTTCTATCTATGAGAAACCATTCTAATAATTTCATACTACTTCTGAAAAGTCAACAGATTATTCTGTTTCTTTTCTTCACCAAGTATCCAGTTTATACTACCTATAGATATAAGACACTTAAAACTGGCATGTATTACTATGTATATTTTAATCATATGTTAAATATAATTTAATTATAGTGACTGTTCCTGTTTTAAAACAATATGATTTATGTATTTATCTTTCTTTTCTTCACCAAGTATCTAGTTTATACTACCTATAGATATAAGACACTTAAAACTGACATGTAATTACTATGTATATTTTAATCATATGTTAATTATAATTTAATTATAGTGACTGTTCCTGTTTTAAAACAATATGATTTATGTATTTATCTTATCTTAAAATTCAAAATGAATTGAAAATATTGTTCCTGAAGAATAAAGGACTTTTGTGAGAGCTACAAAATAAATTTCCTAACTTTGTGTTTAATTGTTGGGGTGGCATGGGCTACATAGATTTATCTTTCTCTGACTAGTTCCCTTTAAAACACTGAACCTCAGATATAAAGCTATTGAGATCATTATACACAAATGATGTCATTTCCTAAAATAAATATATAGGTATAAGAGAGTAAGTCAATGAGAGTGTAATAGTCTGTGACTTTAATTAATCTTAATTTCTTATAGATCTCTGATTTTTGCCTCTGTAATAATGAAGTAGAATAGCCAGAGTTCAGAAAATGAAATTTCATATATATATATATATATATATATATATATATATATATATAAATTTAAACTTCATATCATCTGGGTATTTTAAGTTATATTCAAATTATTTGTGTATTTGACATATGCACTATATTATCATCTATCAAAGTAGAATGCTGTGCTTCACTCTGCAATGAGTTTTTAGGAAGTAGATAATCTGGTAGGTTTAGAGACCACGGGAGCATTTTTTTCCAAAGTAGATGGACTTTCCTAAGTGATTGGGCCTTTGTGACTGTGCCATCATTTGATTTGCCACCACAAATCTTAATACATTCAAGATGATTTGTGGTTTTAAAATACATTGCCAGTAAAGCAATGAGAGGCTTGCATTGAGTGAATCCTATGTCTAATTTATTAAATAGTTTACATCCTCTTAACTTTGGTTTCTGCATTTTTGTCTCAGATGCTGCCAGTGGGAATACAATTCAGGTCAGTCTTGCTTTTTTTCATTGAACTCACTCCAAGTTTCCAAAAGAAAAATAATTTGTGGCTAACACCTTCATGGTAGTAACACAGAGAATATACTGACAGGTACTAATAACTTTTGTTAAAGACACAGAAACAAGTCTTTATGGATCAAACATGAGTACTTCTCTCTCTGTCTCTTTCTCTGTCTCTCTGTCCCTGTTTCTCTTTCTTTCTCAATGTATTATTGATGTAAGGTGTTTGCAAGGCACAATCTGTCATGCTAAAATAGTACTTTAAAACTCCATAGACAACTCCATAGATATAAAAAAACAAACCAAGAAATTACTATTTTTCCATTCAACAGGTGAAGAAGCCAGGATAAAACATGAATTTTTCTGGTAATCATTATGCAAAGAAAGATGTATCTGTAGACATTACATAGTCATCACACACACACACACACACACACACACACACACACACCCCATATATATATAATTAAATACATATTTATTTAATATCTATTATATTTCTGATCTTATTTGAAATGCCAGGATATTCTAAAGTAAACAAAGGATGTAACATTCATGCCTTCTGAAACTTTAGTTTTTGTGACAGTAAACAAAGGAATAGGCAAATTACAAAAATATTTGACACATCCAATAATAATGCTAGGAAGGAAAAAAGAGTCAGATATAGAATATTCCAGGAACTAGATGGATGTCTCCATTTCTGAATGGGATAAACATATAGAGTTTTCTATGGTGGGAAAACATGGGAACAAGGATTGAAAACCAAGGGAGATCTTGGCAGCTTACAACAGCCCAGGTAGAAGCACCTGTGAGGGCAGAACCCTAGATACAGGAAGGTATTCAACTGCCTATGACAGGCCTGTTATTGAAAAATAAAAGAATCATCTTGTATAGAAATACATTTTATATCTGTTTGAAAGATAATTGAAAAGGCTATGTCTTTGTCATGTACATATTTTATTTTTATCCACAGGCTGCTATGTATGCCATTGGTGTATCATTTAAAACAACATTGCTGGTGTAGCAAAATTTGCTACATCTCTCCAAGGCCATGAATACTAAATAAAGATATGAAGCAGCTTTTCTTTAGACCAAACTTCTTTAAAGACATAATTAAAATATTTGTATCTTACTGTAACTTTTTTTTAAGAAAAGAAACATTGTCACATAAATATCCTACAGTATTTCACTATATAGAGCCTCTATTATTTCACACAAGTTTGGCTAATAAATGAGAGTTCAATAAAACATGGCAGAGTCTTGGTTTTAGAGAACTGGACACATGTTGAAATCTCAGATCCCAGGCAATTGTTGAAAATTCTTGCATTGAATTTCTTTCATATCATTAAATTCTACTGTACTGAATATTTTCTTGAAAACCACAGGTATATTGACATAAAAGGCAAGATGCACACAAGAAAACAGTCATCACTCTGGGAAAGTTTCCAAGAATACTCTTTGGATACTGTCCCCCAAAAGAAAACTATTCATGATGCTGGGATGTCTGCTACTCTCCTGAAAATTCATTAACTTGAGGTCTTAGCAATATAGTATCCTGTTGAATAATTTAAACATAGGCCAGCACACCATGGACTAGCACTGTCACCACCAGAAAGGAGCTTACATAGAGGCTGCAATCTGTCAGCAGAGAAGGGTCATTATAAAGCCAAAACAAATTGGTTAGCATTGTAATGTGAAAACAGGAGCAAGGCCAGCTCCTGGAGGATTTGATTACAAGGTATGTGGACGGACAGAAGACAACAACAGGAGCACGTGACCTGAGGTGGAGGAGGCAGTGTTTTTCTGAGATGTGGAAATGGAGAGCAACTTTAGTGAAACAAAAGCAAGCTGATGGCTTGGAGTTATGCTGCAGAATCATCTCCCATGGCTCTGAGGGATGACGTCTCAGTCTAGATGCTCCAGGGTCAATCTACTGTTCTTTGATCATTTTAGGGACACTCAGTTTTCCCTAGAGAGAAACATGTCTAGTGCTGTCCATTTCTACGGTCTTTCACTGCATCCCAGGAAACTGTGCTGGGGTATTCAAACCTCAGAAAACCACCAGGGATCCATCTCTGAGCACGCTGAATGCTGTGAGCAAGTTTCTTAACTCACTCCCTAAACCTCTGGCTCCCATTGGTTTTGTTGTTGTTGATGATGTTGCTGTATTTAAAGCTGGATCTCATAAGGAATTACATCTGACTGTGACATTATGAAGTTTGACTGTCCAGTCAGAACTGCTCTGGGTTGATGCTGTTTTTTTATGATTTAACTATTAAAATTATTTAGAGTTTCATTCTAGTATTATCATGACTCTTTTTTTGTAAACATGTTGCCCAATATCTACCTCATAAGAGTTGTTTTATTGCAAAGATACTAGGCTATATAGCCTTTCTGTTATAAGGTTTTGAAAGCTCTATAGAGCCATTTACAATCTAGGAAGTAAGCTTCTAAACTGGCATAAAACATCAAAGAACCAGATACCAAATCTCAAGATGGCCACTTCCTAGTCTGTTACCATAAATTGCTACTTTGTCTCTCTGAGAGATCACTGAGCAGTGATAACAGTCCAAGATGATTTAGCAGGTGACCTTTAGCAAGTCGTCCCCGTGATGGACTGGTAGCTGATACCCCTTTTAACGCCTTACTAATCATTCTGTAGGTAGTTGCAACTTCCAAACATATTTAAGAAGCTGGATTAGATACAGTGGTGCCCATTAGTCTCTATGAGCTACTCAGACCAGCATCCTTCCTCTACTTTACTAAGTATTATCATATTGAATTTAACAGTAATCTCATAATGAATGATTGTTGATGGACTGAATTATTGTAAAGCTTTTGTAGAGTCCACAGATTCCTATGATCAGTTCTGTGAAAGAGATATGTTTGATAGGTGTAACTAAAGTTTTATTACTTGTCTTCTGATGGAAGCATCTAGGAGCAGGGTTTGTTTTTTCAGGAAATCTAAAGAAAGCATTAACCTTAGATTTGGCAAGTTTGATCTAAGGGTCTAGTAAACATTCCCTGTTAGTAATGAAGATAGCATTTTGAATCACTGCTCACTTCCACAGCACAAATGCACTGTTGATTTTCAAATGTACTTCAGTCTTAGGAAAGGCAAAGTGACACAGAGAGCAGGTTGTCAATTAAACATACTGAGCACAGGAATGAAAACAGATTCTCTTTATTTAAGAGACTTTTCCACTATTCTTTAGTGTTGGTTTTAAAATTCAAAATGGTCTCCACGCACCCTTTTAAATGTGGTAAATAGGGACCATTGACATTTACCAAAAGGAAGTCCAAATCAAGAAGATCACAACATGTCTTTGAGGATGTTGCACAGGTAATAGTAGTACTTGAAGTGTGCCAAAGGTTAAAATGGGATTCCAAGTACCTTAGCCTATCCTAAGCCTTTGGGAGAAGAGTCCTGAGTCTTCAGCCTGATTAGCTCTGAAGTGAGTCAGCCTCTAACACAAGGCCAATGGTGTGCCAAAGGATATGGAATTTGTTCAGAGAATGAATCATTATAGAAGCTTGTCATCCAAATATGAAGGAACATTTTGTAAACATTTAATAACTGCTAATATTGCTATGAGAAATGCAGTATACACTTCAGAGTATATGACAGGGCCCCTTGGTAGTGTCCAGTGCTCATACACTGAGTCTCAGTTTTTTAGTAATTCTCTCACATTCTAGTAGCTTTTTACTGTTGTTTCACTGTGCACTAGCATTTAATATATCAGCTTAGCTCATTATTATTATAATAGCCAGTGTCACCATAACAGTAGTAACAAAGGAAGACATTTTACTAATTGAGTATTTATAACATGTCAACGATTCTGTGAGGTCACTAGTGTAACCACAGAAGATCAAGGAGGATCCTTTGCCTCCATACATTTTTCTGTTTAATCAATTATATTAGATAAGTGTTTATTAGGTGAGTTTACTGCTTTTAATGGATAAGCCAGAATCATTATTTTTGTGTTGTTTGAACTGACTGCATGGCTTTTTTTACATAGGCATAGTGCTATTGAACAATGTTATTTTATGAAGTTCTTAAATGATATAACTATATTTTTCCAGGGTGTATGTAGAAAACTTCGAGCATTGATGGAAATTAATAAGCAGTTGTGTTCCGAAGACAACGAACATATGCCAAACCCCAATGACAATAACAATGAGCTATGTATCTTGTGCAAACGGATACTGTGAGTAAAATCTTTTGCCTTCCACTTGTTCAAATCACCAGCTAGGCTCTGAAATGATGGGGGTATGACAGTGGTCTGTTTGTAATTTTTCTTCAACTCAATTTTCTTTTCAAGCTAGAAGAGTAAACACACACGCTGAGCAGACCTTTTTGACACCTCCCATCAGATAAAACCAGATAATTGTCACCCATGCAGAAAGACTTTAATGATCACTCAATGGGATTTCAAAGGCCTTTCAGGGAGCCCCATGGGAATATCTTAACCAGCACTCTGTAGTCTTCTCAGGATGTAGTTCCACTTCGAGCTTCCTGCTTCTCAGATAAAAAGAACTTAAGACAGTCAGATTCCTGGGCCTGTTGAGACTTGATTCTGCTGTAGCTTAGAGGCTGAGAAGATTCTCTAGGAAGAAAGCAGACTTGTCTGGTGGCGGCCAGCCAGCAGAGAGATTTATGCAGAATGCATTTCGACCGGTTGAGGTGCCAGGGAGAATCTGCTGGGACTGCATGGGGGTGTGGTGGACTAAAGATCTGACAGTAGCTTTCACTGCCGTGCTCAGAAAGAATACTGGAAATTTACCAGGATGTTACTCAATGTCTCAGCATCTATCCAATGTCCCTTAACTTGATTTCTTTCTCATCAATGGCAAACAGAAGACAGTAGAAGGTTTGAGTTTTTGATTCTAAATCCTCAAAGCAGAGTATCACAATTCATTTTAGGATTCCTTTTGGATATTTTTCCTAGTGTCAGGGATTGATCTTAAGGCTTCCTGAATGCTAGGCAAGGACTATATCACTGTCATACATCTGCAGGCCCCTAATCAGTTTTTTAACAGGGATCTCGAGATCTTCCGTTTTTGAATACTGTCAAGACTTCAACACTGGTATCCAGGCAATGCTAAACTTATCTGTTTAAGACAATTATCCTATAATTGGTTTTTCAAAAGTCACGATGGTCTATGTCAAGGATTTAATGTGACATATTCAATAATATTGATATAACAAAGCACTAAAATTATGTATTACTTCTACTGAAGGGACTGAAGGATGAAGAAACACACAGGACAGGACTTAGGATGAGGGGAGGCCATGCATGTGTAACACTTTCTCACTCTTTTGAAAGCTGCATGTGAACCAGCAAGCATTTTGTTCACAACAAAGATTCCCTTTTGTCATATATGTGAAATCAAATCTATACATTGAGTAATATTCCTGATCATTTTAACAAGAATAAAATAGTTCATTACTAGAGCCACTTGTTAAATTGTTATTTTTTCACCTGTGTAATAAAATAGTTGGCTCACCAGGGAAGAAGGGGACTATGGATTGCTAGAGTTATGTTACCATTGATAATGGGCTGTTGAATTCAATGTACATAGTCTTTCAAATGTTGCAAATAATGACACAGACGGTGTTTAGAGTAGCAATATATTCATCTTGCTGCATGACATATTCAAAGTCAGGTATGTAGTTAAACAACAAGTTTCTTGCCTCTCCTTGTCCATATTTGAGACTTTTTTTGAGCACAGAGGGGATAGCTGCACAGTCTATTTTCACTTTAGGCATTCAGGTGGGGCTCAGGAAATAGTCAAAGCAACTAGACCATGGAAACTTTTATTCCTATAGGTTGGCAAGCAATTTTAACTTCAAATTATGCTGTTCCTTTCTCTTTCTCAGAGAAGAAGAAGAAGAAGAAAAGTCCAAGACTACCAGGGTGGGAGATTTATCAAGAGCCACCAGGGCGACTGTCCCAGCAAAGGTGAGCCTGACTGGAGTCAACCAATCAGTTTGCTTTTGAGAAGATGCTGGACTCCATTTAGAGTTATCTGTTTGTTTCCTAATTACCTGTTGTGAAGCCAACCACTTAGAAGGGAGGGAATGTGGCTTAGTCTAAGGGTGGGCTAAGCATCTGGTACAGCTTGTCCATAGGCCCAACCCATAACCCAACTCAGAAAACACTGGCAGATGCTGAGAGGTGGAGCAAGCCAGATGGTGTGAGCTTTCTGGGACTATTTCTCTTACCTCCTGCCTGTCTAGTTCCTGTAAGAATCTTTCTTGGACTACAGAGATAGTTACACATCTCAGAACTTGTATTGTCTGTGTAATATGGACAATCTGTGTATCTCTGGGTGTCATTATTTTATCAACTAAAACTTAAAAGCTAGCTACAGTGTTTAATATGTATCAGCAGGCATTTGATGCAGTCTCTTTGAACTTTCTTTTCCCGTTTTATTCCTTTCTATTTCTTGTGTATAACACCTGGAGTGTTCTCCTAATTCAACTGGACTCATTTGTATCTATTTTGCAGGTTGAGATTCAAGTTAATATTTTCTTGAGTTAGTGTCCAATGCTTAAAAGAAAAACAGGTTGTAAAATCAAAAAGGGAAAAAAAATACTAAACAGTTAAGAGGCATCACACAATCATTTCACTGAAACAATATATTTTTTTAGAGAAAAAAATCAAAAAATAAATTTAAAAATATTAATAAATAAAATAAACATTTCCACATTGATGGAAATGTCTGTCTTACAAAATCTCACAATTTTTGGATGACCAAACATAAGCTATTACCAGTTAGCCTGACAAGCACATCACTTCCATGTCCCCTATGTTGCTTTTTCTTTAATTTCTTCCTTCTCTTCCTCCTCCTTTGGCTGTGGCCTATAATTAAAATGATCAGTCAAGGTAGACACTCCCTAATTACTTGTATCATCCATGGTCTAACCCAGCTACCATCTTCCTTGGCACAGCAGCCCAGGAATGTCTGAGAACTTCTGCCTCCGTGGTAAACATAGTTGACTGAATTCTTCTTCGGGGCTCAGTCAGTTTCACTCTTAAAACAATACCAGGCCAGCCCCTCAGCTAGCCAATATTTACAAATCCTTTGTCTATAATTAAAGGGACTACATTTTAAGCCATAAAAGTGAGGAGGACTCCTTATTATTTTGAAATCTGAGTTACTCTTTTGACATAAGACCACTCTGTAATTTCCTTTCTTCTATTCCTTATGTCTCCTTGATTAGAACTTTGGTCAACCCTTGTTGTTCAAAAATATAAAACACAAGAAATGAGAACAAAATAAACATAACACACACACACACACACACACACACACACACACACACACACCAGTCTTAACAAATTTATTTAAATGCTACAAGCTGCAGAAAACATGAAATAGGAATTCAGCTGACTATGGCAAAAGCTCTTACCTGGAAGAGTCAAGTACTCTTATAGAGGGAAGCCAAAACTCAAGGAGTATTGGTGATACTGGATTTTGACTATATTAGCTGTGTCATACAGTGAATTTCTTGTGTGCTGTTGTAGCTTTCTCATTTGATTCTTTTCCCAAGAACTTCTAACAATGTGTTTGATCATTTACTGGGCACAACTTCCCCTATGCTTCTGGGGTATTTTAGGTAACATTCCCCAGCTGTGTTTATTCTTCATTAGCAAATATCTGGCCAAGGCCATTCTCCAGACAAAAGTATTTCATCTGAGATATTTCTCCTACATCCAAGGACAGACAGCAGATAGATAAGCATTAGCTCATCTCACCCACAGATAAGAGAAAATAATCACTAACAATTAAATCCTTAACTCCTTACCTTCATTCTGGTTTATTAACACAAGACCTTAATTTAAGAGATTTACCGCTTACTATTCTTGGATGCTGTTTTGGACATCTGCTAGTTATTGAGTAAAAGCAACTATCTCCCACTGACCCAAAGAGACTGATGACTAGGCCAGGCAGATGATAGGTGTCAAGGTTCATTTCCTGTGCAAATTAATCCTCCCTCTTTTATTTCAGCACAGGTGTTATTCCTAGTTCTAAAGATTCTCCCCTAGCAATTAACTCAGAGCAAAAGTGCTTTTACTAACCAAATACTACATATTCTAATGCAGTTTGCCTAGCAACCAAATAAACTTCTCCCACCCTACCAGAAAGTAGAGCAGCCAAGAAAGCTGGGACAAATATGGTGCCAAAGAATAAAAGGCAGTTTTACTTTATTAATGACTTATACAGACATAAACTCCTAACCTATTTACCCAGCCACTTCTAAGATTATAGTCTGAGCACATAAATTCCTTTTTAGAATCCCTAATTGATTTTAGCCCTTAGTTGACCTTACCAGAGAACTCCCATTAGTCACTCCCCTTTTTAGGTTGTAAAAGAAAGCCTGACAATCACTACCTGGTGTAAACTCTTATCTGCCTTTATAACCCTGAAAGAATTCAAGCCTTGTGACCCTGCCTTGGCCAGAGAATTGCTGATTGTATGTGTATATAAACTGGAAACTTCAGAGACTTGAGGGAGAACGAAGATGGAAAGAACTAAGAACAATGAGAGAACTAAGATAGAATAATGAGAGAACAGCAGAAGAAGAAACAGAGAGGAGCTAAGTGTGAGAACAGAAAAGACACTGTGTACAGGGAATTGACTTAGAAGAATAAAGTGAGTAGACTAAAGAGCTCAGTGTGCTTAGATTCATTTGATAGCCCTCCGATTAGATTCCCACCCACTTGTAGTGTCTTCCGCCAGACTCTGAGAGAATTCTCCTCAGGGCAGGTACATGGGGAGAATTAGATAGTTAAAGACTACTACTACTTGAATGTTTACACCTGTAGAATGAAATTTACTAAAATACAAGTAGGAATCTTAAAATATAAAATGATAGAATTCTGTCTGCTATGTTAATTCTCTTAGTTTGATGATTGTGATGACTTTTTTTCTTAGCAATTGATAATACAATCTGGGTAAATTATAGTTTAACTATTTTCCTTCAGTATTAGTTAATTCTTCATTTCTCTTTCATTCCTTACATTACTAGCAAGGATTTTGGGTTAAACACCTGAAAACTGGATGATACTAATTATTAAACCACTTCATCTTTCCTCATATTAAAGGGAACACCTCTACAGTTTTAGCTACTAACTAAATTTTTTTTCTGGGGTGGAGATTAGTATGAATTTTATCTACTTTCAGAAAGCTATATTGATTCCCAATCTGCTGAATATGTGTGTTGGTCATTATCAAATGCTTTTCCATAATTGTTAAAATAATTTTAGATTTTAATATAATAATCTTAGAGATTTCTTGTTGTGAGACTATTGTTTTGAGCTATATCATAGTTAGTCAGAATAAATTTTTATGTACTTTTGGATAGTAATACTTCATAGATTTTGCAATTTTGTATATAAGGCAAAGGAGCAATATATTTTTGTTTTTAATTATTCTTATCAAATTTGGAATCAATACTTAAAAATATCCTACATGGTGAGACTTCAGGCTATGTAGAAATCAGAAAATTTCTTCCAAATGAGATATAAGCTAGAAAAAATTAATCAAACATCTCTTTAGTGCTCTGAAAATTATCTACAGTCTATGCCATTGTTCTGGAGACTGCTGCACTTAGAAAAGTGAGAAGAATGATTCTATGGCTTAGCAATAAATCATCTCTTTTCCTTACCAGTTACTATTGAGGCTCTATGCCAGGATAGCCCTGGCATTGGCAGCTGCAAAGCACTGTTAAAAGGGAATATCATGAAACTGCACCACCCAGACATGTTTTGGTGGATGTGATGGTCTCCACCAGGAGCAAGAAGGATGTACCTGGGGTTACAGTCCTGCTTGGGAAAAGAAGTGCCTCAGGCTTCAAAGTCTAGAGAAGGTCCCAATACTTCACCCCCCAGTGAACCCTAAATTTATGCAAGATCTCAGAAGACAAAGCACCCAAGTGAAAACGCAGTGTGAAGCTGACCCCTTGCCCAAAACTCCCTCTGCAGTAGGTAGCAGTCTTTTTAGGCAGAGATGTTCAACCATACACTATGTCAACTCAATGGTTGACCATTAAGCTCCAAAATCATTAGGGATTTAAAAAAAAAGAAAGTCAGGCTTGCAAATAACAGCTACTTGTATTTTCTTAGCAGACATATCAGCTACCACAAATCATGTGAAGGAAGATTTCAGAAATTTAATATAATCAAAGTAAAAAAAGGTAGAACAAAAGTAAACTTTAGAGGAGAATTAAGAATTGTGTCTCTGTAGTATATTCTATACTGTGCACAGTTTTAAAAGTAGGAATATTGAAAATGAAGAATATAAGTTTAATATATAGAAGAAATATCAATATAAAATGTCTCTGAGTATATACAGTTGTTCAATTTGACAGAAAAAATATATTTGGAGTAGTCATTTAAAAATGCACACAAAATATTGAAGCAATCATGTTGTAACTTCAAAGGAAAGAATAAGAAGAAAGACAAATTATTTTTAAAAATAGAAATGTTAATATTCTTGGACTTACCTGAAAAAATATGAAAGCAGATTTATTATATTATATATTATATCATGTGTTATATATCATATTTAATATGCAGTATATTATATATAACATATATTATATGTATTATTAATACAATTTATTTCATTATAAAAGCAGATTTATTATTGAATTATAAAGAAATAAAATTAGTGGACACACAGGGAGAAAACTGCTTACAAAATGGAAAGACTTGCAGGTTTTCTGGAACAAGAGCTGTGTAATAGGAATGCCGGACAAAAACAAAGAAAGCAAAAAAGACTAGAGGGAAAAACCATGTAAAAGATGCTGAAAGGGGGCTGGTAAAATCTAGTAGCTTAGAAAATAACTGCGTGTATATACAGGTTCCCTGATGGAGAACAACTATCGAAAAAAGCTGCCATCATGTTTAGAGATCAAAGAATAAACAGTTTGTCCTTAAAATTAACGAGAGAAAATAGTAGTTTATTCTTTTTGTTTTTAGTCAACATTGAACTGGAGCTTGTAGTCATTGTTAGGCATATTTATTTAAATAAATACATAGACTTCATGGGAGAATCCATGACAGCCAGCCAGACCGCCTCCAAGAATATAGAAAGCATTCAACATTATGTAAAACCCTATAACAATGCAGGATTTTTTTTCTTTTGTTCTCTCTCTGTTGTAGAATATTATTTGAAGGTGTGTTACTTTTGTTTATATTGCATTTGTTTAACTCTGTGAAGCTGTGATACTGTGTCTGTCTAAAACACCTGATGGTCTAATAAAGAACTGAATGGCCAATAAAAAAAATCAAAAATAAATAAATAAATAATAGTTCTTGTAAAGGAAACAACATATCTACAATTGCAGAATTGTAATATGATATATGTGCATGTAAATTACTAAGTTCACACAAAAGAAAAACCATTAGAGCTAGTAAATGTGTACAGAATTGTTTCAGTGTACAAGCTCAGTTGTAAAGGCAACTGTAGTTCTATGCACTAGCAATGAATACTTCAAGAATTAAATGATTCAATTAATTAATCAGAACATAAAATGCATAATAATAAGTGTGTGGCTCACACTACAAAGCATTGCAAAGAGTAATGAAAGATTTAATAGTCATGTACCCTATGTTCAGGAACTATGAGGATGTACAAGATCATAAAGATCTATCTAGGGATCTCATAGGCCTCCCAGCATCACAGCTCAATGTTATATTCACATGTTTGTAATGATACTGGCTTAAACAAACCTACTGCGCTGTCCATCATATAAAGCTGTACTGTGTGCAAATGTGTGGACTTCATAACAGGTGTTAGGTAAATGTTGCTAGTTTACATACTTAATATGCTTTACTTTTCCTAATTATTTTAGAGGTACTTCTACTTACAAAAACAATTTAGTTTAAAAGAGTGGCATGTGATATAAGCCAGAGTCATGCATTCCTGTGTCTCTTGATTACATCATCTTATTGGTTTGATTTAATCTTTTGTTGTTCTGCTCATAATGGCCCTGGAATCAGTAGTGGGGTGTGTGTGTGTGTGTGTGTGTGTGTGTGTGTGTGTGTGTGTATTTGTTATATATTTTAATCGAGGTGAGTAGTAGACCATACTATATGTTTTTGTGATTTTATCTCTGATGTTCTTACAATAATAAAAATCACTTAAACAATGTAATTCTCAGTACATGCTCCCATAATTAAATGATGCATTGTTATAAACTTTGAAGGTGAAATAATCCATTCTTCTCATTATTTGGAAAAGTCAATATTTTCAAGATACTGATTTTTAAAAAAATCTACAAATTCAACTTATATCATATCAAAATATAGCCATGATTATTTTTACATGAATATTATACAGTTGATCAAGCTTCTGGTGAATGGATTGCTAGGGCAAGGAATAAGAGCAAAAGCTCTTATTCTGGAACCTGGCCCAGTTTGCTGCCTTTCTTCCCGGTCAGGATCCATCTGCGAGCGCTCAGTAATTGTCAGTATTAGGAAGAGGTGTTTTCTGTAGGTTGTGATTCACCAAACTTGGAGTCTGGAGGGCGAGGAAGTGGAGTAACGAAGGCCTGCACCTGTTCCCTCACCTCCCAGCTGGCCTTTTGATTCACCCTGTCATCCCCAGCCAACACCTGTGACCTAGTATGCTGCCCTTGCTTTTTCTGAGAAAGGGCCATGGCCACAATGGTCCCATGTCAAGTCACTTTGATCCCCAATCTCCTATGGATGTTTCTACATCTTCTACAAAGGACATCTTAAAGAAAGTCAATGGCTCACCTGTCTTTTCCTTCTGTTACAACCACTTTCTTCTCTGCTTGAACAGCACAATCATCCAGCTCCCACAACTCTTTGCCCTTTCCTGCTCTTCCCCCAATTCTCTAAGGGTTGGCTCCTTCTCACTAATGTCATTCCACCACAAAAATAATCCTTTTAGAAAGATGTTTCTGGGACAATGACATTTTAGTGAAGTATATGATAGCTGTGTTACTGTCTTTGGCTTATTTTTGTAGCACTTACCATGATATAAAACTGTTGTTGATAATGTTGTGATTTTCCTGTTCGTATAAATCCCTCAGAACAGTATTCTAACTTGGCTTACAATGCAATCTCACAAAATAATAGACTACCCAAAGTCTTATAAATATGTAATAAATTTTCTAGTATAAATGAGAAAATTAATGAATGAAATGACATATATGTGACTTTATTTCCATTCTGTAACTATTATGAAACATGGTACAGCTAGTGGGATCATGCTGTAGTTTTTCTTACCACTTTAATCTTTTTCCCTCTAGAATGCTCCAATCTGACCCTCTAACTGATAAGTTCACTATAATTGCATACATTCTACTTTTTTTACATCTGCACTATGTAAATCATCACTGGCATACATCATATGTTCCATATACAGTATTGAAAACTTTAATGGCAGCAAAATTTGATTTTCAATGTGATATTGACAGTTAAATGGATTTGATTTTAGATGGAAGTTAAAGTCAAATCTCACTGCATATTTTGTGTTAGCTTATTTCACAATAATTCTTTCCAAATCATGTTTCATAATTCTTTCTTTGATCCTTACCATAAATGTAGAATGTGGGCTGGGTATGCATTCCTATTTTTCACATGAAGAAAGTGAGGTTCCAAGAGGTAAAGTGAGTGGGAAGCAGATCAGAAGTTGGAAGACTTGTCTTCGGGTACTGCCAGGCACGGTAGCTTTCTCACCATACAGGTTTGTCCTTAAGCATATGCCATGCTATTACAGCAGTGACCTGGAGATTTCTGTCATCATCCTTGAAGGATGTTTAGTCTTCTTTCCATGGTTGTGAGTAGACAAAGCATTTTAAATAACAACAAGATCAAAAACCATTTTGCATTCAGATCGTTCTAATTACTATGCCTACATTAAAAACTTAAATATCGCTGTGGTATCAACAGTTGGTAAAATTATACCCATTTTGTAAATGAGAACACATCAGTACAGACCAGTTAAATTACCTGCAGAGATCACACAGTGGTAGCAGTAGAATTGGGAAGCCGGAAATCTGGCTTAATCACTATCCTAATGTATCATAATAGAACATTTTCTCTAGTTTATAATTTCAGAGGGTTTCTATGTCCATTATCTGCTGGGGCTCATTATAACTCTGTGGAGGCTACAGGCAGAATTTGGCTGCAACACAGTGTGCTCAATTTCATTAATGAGGGCTTGGCCTATCTCACTCAGACAGCAGTTGGCTGAAACCATATTCAAATCTTTTCTTTTCAAATCTAACCCTATCTCTGCCTTCACACTACAGTTCATTGTCCATGATTTTATTAGCTGGCTGATCTCTACAATTATCTTTTCTGCAGTGAGTTACATTCTGGGTTTAACATACTAATCTATTTATGTGTCTAAGGAGTATTCTGACTTTTTGACATTCTTGTGTCTCTTGCAGTTGAATTGTGAAGAATTCAAGCAAGGAGGAAAAGACGGGGATTTTGCCTGTACCTCTGATGCTTCTGCAGTTTGTGGCACAGATGGGAAAACATACCGCAACAGATGTGAGCTGTGTGCCCAGAATGAGTGAGTAATCTATGAAACAGACACGATGTCTGTGCAGTTGCATGACATGTTCTCCTCTGTAGTATTTGTAATCCATTTGCTATCAATTAATCTCCAATAGACTGTGTGCACAGCTCCTTTTCCTACTCTTTCAGGGAAATGTGCATAGTAAAACATTTTATATCTTTTTTTTTTGTTTTGTTTTGTTTTTCGAGACAGGGTTTCTCTGCGTAGCTTTGCGCCTTTCCTGGAACTCACTTGGTAGCCCAGGCTGGCCTCAAACTCACAGAGATACGCCTGGCTCTGCCTCCCGAGTGCTGGGATTAAAGGCGTGCGCCACCACCACCCGGCTTAACATTTTATATCTTACAGAGTACAATTGTTTTGGCAATTACCACAGACTCTGTGAAGTAAACAGGACATGCAGATACAAATGCATACACATAAATAGATGCTACACATACATATGCTATGCATATCTATCTTCCCTCATCTATCAATCTGTTATTCTCTGATTATATTCTTTTATGTGTAGAGTGTCATCATCATCAAATAACATTTAAATAATCAAGAAATTAAAATATTATATAGTATGTAATTGGAAGGTTGAATATTGAACTTTTTGCCAAATAGATATCATATCTTACTGGCCTACATTATCCGCTGTATTCTTCCTCCACCCTCAGTGCTTGTTATACCAATAAGATGCACACCTGCTTTGCAGCCTTTGTTTATGACCTCAGACTTGAATGAACTGCTCTTTTGTTTCTGGAAACACAATAACCAATGTTCAAGAAGGTTAGCATGGCAATAGTTACTCTTTGAGATTCTGAGTGTTTTGTTCCTTCTTATAAAGCTCTCAGCAAAACAAAACTGCATTTAGCCCTTCTGATCTATTCATGATTGTATTTGCAGACTGCTCTCAGCAGTCATCAAGAGAGAATATACAGAAATACAAAACCCAGGGCCAGTGCAGGTGGTCACCAAGCATGACAACCCACATTCCATCCCTGAGACACACATGGCAGAAGAGAGAATTAACTCTAGTAGGTTATACTCTGGCCTCCACTTGCATGATGTAGCAAGAACACTCGCACCCTACCTCTCACACTAAATAATAAATAAATAAATTGACAAATAAAGCAATATAATTTTAAAATAAAAAAGCGGGGCTGGAGAGATGGCTCAGAGGTTAAGAGCACTGACTGCTCTTCCAAAGGTCCTGAGTTCAATTCCCAGCAACCACATGGTGGCTCACAACCATCTGTAATGACATCTGGTGCCCTCTTCTGGCCTGCAGTCATACATGCTGTATACGTAATAAATAAATCTTTTTTAAAAAAAAAAGGTGTTTAAAAAATAAATAAATAAAATAAAATAAAAAAGCTAAATAGGTAAATAAAGAACATTCCACTTTTTCATAAGGCATGCATCTTATGATACTACTTTAAACATACTGAACATTTAATTCTCACTATATCATAAGTGAGAGTTCCTAGCTTCAATTTTTAATTCTCTGATCCATGTGATATTTTCTCCCAGAATACCATATGACTCATTGTATTGTTTCTTGCTCTGACTTCTAGAAGACTTCACACAATATTCCAGGTTACTTTGAATACTTTCTATCAGCCTTCATACCTTGAAAAATCTGTTTGTCCTACTATCCTTCCATTTTTAATTTGGTTCTGAGCTTTGTGTTTTTATTGTTATATACATGCTGAATTATAAGCTTCTTCTATAGAAAGTAGAAATTATTTTACACTTATGCTTCTGTTTTTGATATTCTTTAAAGTTCTACTAGTTTAAGCAAAGTTAGTCATAAGACTTTTCATGCATTCCATGTAAAATAAAATATAAGGTAGCACAAAAGTTCTAAAATGAAAAAAGACAAATTAAAATTGAATGTTTTATAAAAATTAACAATGACAACCACAAACAACAAAGTTCTTGGAGAAGTACCAACCATCTACTATAAGCCTGAAATGTAGCCATCCAACATGACTCCATTTTCTTATTATTTTTTAAAGTTATAAACAGGGGCTTTGACTATGCAAGCTAAATAAAGAATAAAATATAACACTGTTTTCAGCTATAGAAGTGATTAGAACTCAATGAGAAGGTGGACAGGATGGGCAATTCTATCACGTTAATTCCTGTGTCAATGAACTTTTTGATTCCAGGAAGAGCAAAAACCAAGTTGACATAAAAAGTGAAGGTGAATGTGGCAGCAGCACTTTAGAGAAGGTAAGGACAAGTGCCAGTGTGGGGAACACTGGCTTCAATGTGAAGCTACGGTTCTCAACCTTCCTGATGCTGCGACCCTTTAATACACTTCCTCATGTTGTGGTGACAACCCCCCCCCCACACACACACACACAACATACAACTATTTAAAACCAGAGTGGCCAGTTTACTTTGGTAGAAACCTCAGCTTGGGCTCTCACTGTCAGGAATCCTTGATCTAATCACTTACAGAAATGAGATTTAGACTAAGTAACTATTTTCTAGCTAAGATTCCATGAGGTTTTGATGTTAGGGGAAGATGGAAAGTACCATACATTTCACCCTTACTTTTCTAGTTGAATACCTATCCTTATTTTCATGGTTTGATACTTTCATCTCTGAAGTTGCCAGCCTCCATCAAGTCTTTTAGTATATGTTGTTTTTAAGGACCTCCTTGTCTACATCACCTAGGACATTATGAACAGGTTGAGAGCGAGGACAGTGATCCACTTGAGTTCTAGCATAACTGTCACTGTTTTCTAATAAGCAAATGAGTAAGTGAACAGTTTTGGACTTACACGTGAGTTACACAGATACACAAAGCTGTTTCTATGTGACCAGCATTTTCTGAAAGTGGAATTGCAAGCACCCAATCACACCTCTATGCGCCATCTCCTTTCCCTCTTCTTTAGGATGTGTGCAGTGATTTTCGGGCCTATGTGCAAGATGGAAGACTCGGATGTACGAGGGAAAATGATCCAGTCCGTGGTCCTGATGGGAGGACCCACGGCAATAGGTGTGCCATGTGTGCTGAGCTCTTGTAAGTAGCCTCCCCAGGTGGACTTACGAGGATGCCCTTATTTCCTTCCCTGGGAGTCCCAGAATGATAAAGTCCTCTTCATGGTGCATGTGATCTTTTGTCTTTTTAAGTGAGATAGGTCTAGCTCCAAGATGGGCTTCTTGTCTTTTTCTTCATTTTACTACAACCTTTCTAAAAGAAAAATTTGAAACTTCATTTTAAAATGTATAATGCCTTAAAAAAAAAAACACAGTGTTTTATAATATAATACTTTAAACTTGGGGGCAAGGTTGGAGCAAATAAAGAGGAGGCAGAATTGATGAATACATACTTTGTTTAAATGTGCTTGAATGGTATCTAATGCCTTATACACTGAGTATTTTAAAAAAAAGAGACTGACTTAGAAAGCACTTAAGCATTGGATAATCAAAATTGGTCATTTGACATGTAGGATTTCTTTGGACTCATATAGGGACCCTTTGAGTAATGACACCTAATTTTAAATAGTATCATAAAGTGGTAGCAATAATAATGAGGATTGATGAAGATAATATGATGTCTGGACTTATTCTTAGTGTAGAAGGTAAGTGCATATAAAAGAAGATCTACTGGCTTCATTTTTCCCTGGGTGCCTGAAACTTTCTTACCTAGGAGGCACGAGTCTTCAGTGTTCAAACCTCCCCAAATTCTGTAGCTTTTTTGCTTCATTTATTTGTCATTTTCTGTCCTAACAGAAAAGGAGAATCTGCCTTTTCTAAATTGATTTCCTGCAGGATGGGCCTGGGACAGCAGAATGAGTCTACTAATGGGTCACAAATGAGGTCCAAAAAGCTCAATTCAAGTTTAGCTTTTAGCAATAACCCTGCTTTGACATGAAGGCAAACCAATATCTGGTTTAGAATGTTGCACAGGAGGGTGTGGTATGGCAATACCTGAAAGGCTCAGCTTGGTTTCACCCTTGTCATAGCATTGTTTCAAGGCTCTTGGTTCTGCCTGTTAGAGGGAATTTTCCTGGCAATCTTCTGTTTGTCACTCAGGGTGGCACACCCATTTGGCTCTACAGAACAAAGCTTCTAATTGACTTGCCATGAGTCAGCTTCACACCCTTCCTTATCTTTGGCAATGTCTTGGTCGCCAGCATCCAGGACAGGGAAGTGCTTGCCTCCTGTGAGTGGATCGGTTTCAACAGGTTATAGTAAAGGATGTGGAAGCCTCTAGTGCTTAGAGCAGGGTGGACAGTGAGAAGATGACTGGACCATAAACAGATTCTGTTCCCTTGGCAGTTTAAAAGAAGCTCGAGAAAATGCCACGCGTGAGAGAGAAAGCAGAATTCAGAGAGATGCTGAGAAGGTAAATGGTTTACTGCTACAGTGTAGCATGTAGGCCTATATTTGTGGACAAAATCTCATTTGTACCTTTGAAGGAACACAATAATGCCATTGTCTCATACTACTTCATGCATTTCACATTAATTAAAATTCCTCAAATACACTATTCTTAGTATAGTTATCAATAGGGTCGTTTGAAGCCAGATCTTCTCATCTAAAGTTCAACACTTATCATTCTTTCCTTTATCTTCTTCCCCTCACAAAAGAAAGAGAAAAAGAAATCTTATACACACAAAATTCTGTTGATCTCTTTTCCTTTTATTAATTTTTTCAGGTTAGCATACAAAAAATTGGTGGCATGGTGGCATTTTCCTACATATGTACCAGTATACTTTGTGTTTGGTCATTCTGTCCATTTGTATCAACTCCCTCTCTCTCTTCTCTCTCTCTCTCTCTCTCTCTCTCTCTCTCTCTCTCTCTCTCTCTCTCTCTCTCTCTCTCTCTCTCTCTCGGTATAACCATTTTGCTTTGAATACATTTTTTAAACTTCAAGCACAGTATAAATTGGATAGGAAAATTTCTGAAGAGTTAAGTCTCTTAGGCAATATATTTAATGGTGCTTTACTCTAAAATTCTGTTGAAAGAAATGGAGCTATTCACTTTTCTATGTGGCCATTTTTTCAGTAAGACCCTTCTTGATAAAGGACTTGCTCTTCTTAAATAAAGACCTCAAATATTGAGACAGTAGCTTAAAAATACTCTTAAAATTACCTTTTGTCATATTTGTTTGATGTTATAAATTCAGCCTTGGCTTCTTAAATCACCAGGGTTATTAAACCCCTATTTCAATGGAAAGGATGGCAGTGACTTAGCTAAATGACTGCCCTTTTGTTAGAAAGGGGAGACACCTGGACTTTGGTTTCATCCTGCCATGCTGTGGGCGTTGAGAATAAGCAAAGCACCTCCTTTCTGGGCCTCAATTTTGTCCGAAGAATAAGGACATTGGTTAAAGACCTCAATCTTACCTTCTGGTTGTATCATGTTCTCACCACTAATACCCAGAACCCTCCACAGACCATTCAATACTAAGCCAAAGATGGAATACAATGCCTTTTGTGGGGTTTGTGTACTCCAGCCTGAAACTCTGGGCTAGCCTGACATTGCTTCCCATCTACTCTATGTAAACAGGGCTGTTTTCCAGCAAGCCCTGAGCATCCTAGCCTCTTCCTCTTGGTGGCCAGGGTCATTAGGCACCACTAGGCTGAGCAGGACTGCTTTTCAGTGATGGCTCAATGTGTGCCCTGTAATTAACCTGTCAGTGGGTTGCTCACAAAAGTGCTTCTTCAGAACCTTCTTGAATGAATCATAAGTTATAAACTGAAATTATCATTGTTGCTGTTATGGAAATCATGGAGCACTGATTTTTATGACCGTGTTATGATGATCAGGTGGCTGTTTTTTGCATCTTATTCCAAGTTTATTACCCAGAAAGTGTAGGGTATACTCATCTCTCCTTTCAAAACGAGTATCTTATTAAGGTATTAATAGGATTTTAAAAAAAAATCTTCAGGAAGAAATTTGAACTTCAAATATAAATCAAAATACTTAGCTAGAAAAATCTCATTGTATAGGTGGTAACACCAAGGTTCCAAAGGCACTATGACTTTGCTAGAATCACTTACTGAGTTAGATCCACAGCACAGTTGCCAACACCACCTTACTCTTGCTCTCTGTCTGCTGCTTACACTGTCTTGGCTGAGGTGGAAAGTGTAGCTGAAAGTTTTCCTGTGTCCCACCCAGCCCACAGCCACTCAGACCCAAGTAGACACACAGAGCTTATGTTAATTATAACTGTTTGGCCATTAGCTCAGGCTTACTACTGACTAGCTCTTGTACTTAAACTCAGCCCATTTCTGTTAATCTATATGTCACCATCTTTTCTGTGGCTGTACCTGTGTACCATTAAATGCTGCTCCCTGGACGGCAGACTGGCATCTTCTGACTCAGCCTTCCTCTTCCCAGAATTCTCCTTGTCTGCTTATGCCTTCTATGCTTCCTGCCTGGCTACTGACCAATCATCATTTTTTAAACTAGTGTACAAAAGCATTATACCACAGCATTTCCCCTTTGTGTTTAATTGAAAAGGAAATTTTTAGCTTTAACATAGTAAAATTGTATATAACAAAACAATTATCAAGCAAGAATTACAGTTATAATAAGAAAGATTAAGGTGGCATAGTTAGTTATTGTTTTTATAGATTAGGCTACAGTAAAACAATATATACTAGCTCACATAGAGGCTCTCAAGCCTAGTAGTGAGTGTGTGTGTGCACACGTGCTTGTGTGTGTGTGTGTGTGTGTGTGTGTGTGTGTGTGTTATCTTTACCAAATAGAATTCTGAAAGTCCAGAACCAAATTATCAAGAAGCCTGGCAACAAATCTCTCTTGTACTTTATTGGTAGTATCCGTTATTTTTTAGAATTTCTAGGTAAGTATAGTTCACATAGGTCAGGGTAAAGGTGTTCCATTCACTCTCTGAGGTTTTAATTTTTTAAATTTTTTTATTTTATAATTTAATTTAATTTTACATATCAGCCACAGATTCCCCTGTCCTCCCTCCTCTGGCCCCCCTGCCCTCCCCTCAGCCCACCCCCCATTCTCATCTCCTCCAGGGCAAGGACTCCCTGGAGATTCAGCTCAGCCTGGTAGATTCAGTCAAGGCAGGTCCAGTCCCCTCCTCCCTTCACCCAGGCTGAGCAAAGTGACCCTGCATAGGCCGAAAGATGGCTCAGCTGTTAAAGGCTAGGCTCACAATCTCTGAGGTTTTATCACCTACAGAGACAGAAATGGATATAGTAAACGGATGGCCAGATACCACCTTGCTCCTATCTCTCTGCAGATGAGGTTAAATTGGTCTTGACTATGAAGTATTAAAACAGCCGTTTTCAAAAGTTCAGTATTCTCATTCTGTTGGGCTTGTGTGAGAATATCATGAAAGACCTTTTTATTTCCCTGAATATTTGAAAAAATAAGAAGTGCTTTTAGTTTTGAAAAATGCATGCTAAGCCTTACTGTTTCCCCAGCCCTTTTACTTTAAAAAAGTACACCACACAGATGCTACAAATGTCAGTTAACTTGCTAAAATAATTCACTTTTAGATAATTCTCATTTAGATAGTGTTATGTGAATCAGCATTCCCAGATTTATCATTCTGTGATTGTAAATCTATTATTCAAAATGCCAAGATTGAAGACCAGAAAATGACAAATACAATGGCTTGTTCCCCCCAACCCCCAAAGGAACTTTGTAAGGAATTTGAAAACCAAGTGAGAAGTGGAAGACTCTTTTGTACCCGGGAGAGTGACCCAATCCGTGGCCCTGATGGCAAGATGCACGGGAACAAGTGTGCTCTGTGTGCTGATGTTTTGTGAGTATAACTCAGCTACTCCTCAGTGCACTGAGAAGGTGGAGATGCAGAGTGATGGATGGGTGACAGCAACCACGAGTCAGGCTTTTTGCCACTGTGATGTATTTGAACAGATTTACATCTTCCTAAAACCATAAGCCCATGGGCCAAATGTTATATGTCTGTGTGTCTGAGCACAAACTAATTCTATCGTCCAGTTGGAAAGCAGGTGGACAACACCCTCAGTAACACCTGTGAGTCCTGTGCCTTTGTGACCTTTTAGTGAACTAGTCATAGTACAGAACGGAGAAAGATTTTATAATCAGTAATTAACTCAGTGTGTCAGGACTGACAGGACATTTTCAAAAATTCTTTACATTCATGATATCATCTGAGAATATAAGTCACAGAAGGCCTAACCCACAACACAACTTATACAGGCCTCATTACACTTTCAGCTCCTCTGAGTTATGAACTTATGAACAAAGTTATGGGTTAAAAACTCATGTTTTGCTGTTTGTTTACTTTTTTGAGAGAAGTCTGTAACCCAGGTTAGGCTGGAACTCATTATTAGCCCAGACTACTCTCAGACTCGTGACAAACCTCTGGCCATAGCCTCTGAAATACTGCACTTACCAGTGTGAGCAACCACATTGAGCTGAGTTCCATGAACTCTTTCTTACATGTTGTCTTAATGCATTAAGTTGTAGACTACATTAAGACTGTTTCCCCTAGATAAAACTTTCCACTTCATAGTTGAAAATCAATCTTCATAATTCCTAGTTATGGTCTTTCATAACCATCATCACAATCAGCAATTACTTAGTTATTTCTATAATTATTAGTTGATTATTACTGTTCTTTCCAAGGCTATAAATCCTAAGAGAACAATGGATAGGTTGGTGTTGTTTTCTAGTGTTTTCCCAGGCTGAGTCCATTGTTGTCCCCAAAGTAGGTACTAACTGAATGATGAGTGAGTGAACGAAAGTGCACATGAATGAAGACCCTGCCGCCCATAAGCTTAAATCTACTAGTGAAGCAACACATGGGTCTGTGTACACACATTTACATACTTCAAAACAGAATGAAACCTATTCAGCAAAATAAAATTCAACAATAAAAGCACTGACAGATAAAAAGCTCATTTCTGTTTAGAACCTGGAATATCTCCTTTAAAAAGCACAATTTAAAATGGGGAGATTTAAGAGAAAGTAAAATGTTTATGCACATAAGTATGTACTTGTGTGCACATATATGTATATGCATGCAAAATGAAAAGGCCTTTTTGGAAATATGAGGTACCTTAAATCACCAGGAAAACTCCATTGCTCAGTCTGTGTCTAGTGAATATTGTGCAACACGAAGATTCAAAACATCATCTCTTCATTTATTTATTTTTCTCCAGCATGAGACAATTTTCGGAAGAAAAAAGTAAAGCAGAGAAAAAACAGAGAGATGCCGAAGAAAGGGCTAAAGCTAAAATGGAGATTGAGGTGAGGTTTAGTGAGCCAAGCTAGCTGGGACTTCTGTGTGTTAAGATGTGTACAAGCATACTACTTCAGAATGCATTGTCAATGTGTTGAACTATTCTTTTATTTTTCATTTGTGATCTCTCCCTACCTTCCTCCTTCCCTTACTCCCTCCTTCCCATTTAATAATCTAATTAATTTCTTTAAGTTTCATCTCTATCCACTCAAAATCTCCACAGACCTTGTTGTTAGTGTTTCTAAAACAAAGACTTAATTATGTTATGCTTTATTATAAATATTTATCATGGTCTTATTTCATAAGAATAGAGCCTAAATTCCCCTCAATGTATGTGTATTGTAACTGGTTTTCAAGGTAACCTTTTTCAGCTCTTTCAAATACTTCCTATCACTATCCAACTAATTCTTAACTGCCACATTCATTGAAATGTTAGATTGTTTCAAGAAAATATGCTAGTCACTGCCTCTATAACTATGACAATGATAATTTCTGAAAAATTTGGAAAAAATTTCCATATGATTTTCCTGAAAATATCCTCAAAATAGAGCTCAATCAAAAGTTCTTGGAACTTTTATGCATCATTCTTTCCTTTGTATTAGCATATACTTAATTCAGACCCCGCTATATCCCTTAAGTTTATATATGGCAATTACTTATTCTTCCCAGTTGTCTAGAAAAGGAAACTAAGGCATATTCATACTTATAACTATGAATATACTTGGTAAGTATGTATGACTGTGAACACACTATTCATATGAACATTACAAGGATAGACTTACAACTTTTTTAATGGCCTAAATATTTAAAGTCTTTGTTTTCCTCTTTGATTCCTTTTGTCAAGTTTCATTTATACACAATGCTGAGAAATACAGATGTAGAACATATCCTGCACCTTAAATATCTCATTTTCCTTGTTCAGAAACGCTGCAGTGAATTCCGGGATCGTGCAAAGAACAGAACACTTTTCTGTACCAGAGAAAATGACCCTATTCAAGGTCTGGATGGAAAAACACATGGCAACTTGTGTTCCACGTGCCAAGCTTTCTTGTGAGTATGGAGTTTTGAGGTGTCAAAGAAAGAAGACCCTTACACATGGCCTACTAGGACCAGCTTGTTTTATTCATGGGAAACTGACTCAAAATAAGCAAGGCAGTTGAGTAAGGTACATGGAGAATGTTACTAATATAGAGCTAGGGGTAAATGCTTCCAGTTACTTGCTTTGAGATGCCTTATTTTCTGTTTCTTAATCTGGAGCCTTGCTACAAAATGATCCAGTATAAATATTGGAGGTTTCATGTGCAACCCATCTAAGCATCTAGAGGGTTAAGTTCCAACACTATGATTTAACTGAGTTAAGTTGCCCACAAGTAAACATACCATACACAACCACAAACACCTATGAAATTACCTTAAATGGTATTTTACATGCTGTGAAATTTCTTATCAACTTAGAGTTACTATCTCTCTTTCACAATTTAGAATACTACTCATATTATTTCACTGAACTCAAATTAAGTACTTGATTATATTTATAATACAAAAATATTTATCTTTTTGTTTTCATTGATAATCATATATGTTTTAAATGCTACCAATTATATGTAGATAAAATATCATTTTGTTTTACAACACAATTTACATTATTTTAATTTATCAATGTATGGAGATACATATGTATATATGTATGCATGTATATATACATACACATACATATGAGCACACACATATATATATATATGTAATATATATAATCATTGGGTTATATCCATCTGTCTGACTTTTGTATTTTAGATAAAACATCCATGCATGAGCAATATATTTAAGTGTAAATAAAAGCAAAAGGTACATGATGTAGGAGATAGACCAGAAACGTGGAAGAAGGCATTGGTGCACTCTGATTTGAGAGCATGGCTGAGACCAGTCTGCCTCTCATCTTCCCTGACAATAGAGCAGATGTGCCAGTGTGTTTTCCTAAGGTTATTTTCAGCCTCTGGGTACAAGGCCACTGGTATGCCAGTGTTGATACTTCTTTGATGGATGCTGATAATCTTTTTCTCACCACAAACAGAAAGATAGTTAATAGAAAGCAAGTTTACAGACGTACTACTCCCACCATTCTTTTGATGGGGAAACTCTGAAGATGTTATAGGATCATAGAATATTGCAAGCAGTTTTGTTACTTCTTGTTATTACACAGTGATAAAGGGGCAAACTCTTCATCCCCAGGCTGAGAAGGAAGAAGAGATGATCAATGTGCAAAAATCAGTGGATCCCTTTTATTTTCATATTTTTTCATTCAGTGAAGCAGAAGCTGAGGAAAAGAAGAAGGCTGAAGCTGAAACCAGAAACAGAAGAGGGTCTGAAGACTTGGAGACATATGCCGTGAGTGGGATCTACCCTGTCACTGTGCTGGGCACATCTGCTAGGGCCTAGCTGAAAGTCATAATCCTTCAGTCTGAAATGAAGTTGACAGGAGTGCTATGTGAAACTGATACATTCTTCCTGTTAAGAGAAACACAGTGGAAAGTGAAAACTAGAATGTGAGAACTTGAGTTTTACTCCTAGTTTCAACACAAACCACTTTCCAGGGAATCTCTTCATGTATGCTTCTTGTGATGGATTCTTAAAACTTCCTATCCGAGTTAAGATTTAAAAACTTGATTTCATAAAAGCATGGCTTAAAAAAAATAGCATTTACTTTATTGTGTGTGTGTGTGTGTGTGTGTGTGTGTGTGTGTGTGTGTGGTGTGTGCATGCATGTATATGCATGTGTGGGTGCGTGGTTACCCAGGAGCACATGTGGAGGGTAGAGGTCAGAGGACAATTTGGAGGAGTTGGTTCTCCCTATCTGCCATGTGGGTTCTGGGGATTGAACTCGGGTCATCAGACTTGGTGATAACTGCCTTTGCCTGCTTAGATTCTTTCAGGGGAGAAAACATGATTTTTAAGTCTGAAATGTTGCAACAGTCATCTCCAGAGACTTGCATGTCTCTGCATTGTTTCAACGATAAAAGTCTTCTACGTTTAGACTATCCTTTCCCTTACACTACCATTGAGATAATACAGAAACTATCTGCATATTGCTTGTCTTGCTTAAACCCCACACTGTAGGTCTAAAGAGATGACTCATAGGAACAGGTGCTGGGTGACAAACTTGACACCTTGAGATCAATCATTGGAACTTATATTTTAAAAAGTAAAGCTGGATGCAGTCCATTGTGATCGCAGCACTCCTATAGCAAGATGGGAGGAGAGTCCATGCCTAGAAAGGTGGACTGAAGCAAGAGCCAGCTCCTGAAAGTTTCCTGTGACCTCGGTGATGTGTGCCTTGAGACCTTCACACACACACACACACACACACACACACACACACACACACACACACGTACACAGAGTTCATCAATCACAGGATATATTTAAATGTCCTCAGCTCCCTATTTAAATATTCTCACCTCCCTTCCAGCTTTATCACTTAACAACATTTATGCTTCTTTCAAAGTTTAGAACTACTCTAGGGTAAGCCACTACTTACCCTAAAATTAAAGAGACCATCTCCATTAAGAAATAAATATCCACATTTTAGTGACTTTTGTGTTCTGGCAAAACATGTGTTCATTCCCTCCATTTTCCTCCTGGATCTTACAGAAGCTGTGTGATGGATATCGCAAGGTCAGAAAGAATGGAGTACTATACTGCACCAGAGAGAATGACCCAATCAGGGGCCCAGATGGGAAAGTCCATGGCAACACATGCTCCATGTGTCAGGCTTTATTGTGAGTACAGCAGCGGCCCCAGGGCTTGTGGGGGGTCTGGGGCATGGGAACTATCGTGAGAAGATTTGGGGGGAGGGTCTTTAAGTGGAGAGAAAAATGCATTTTCTTCATCTAGATATTTCTCAGCTTTGAGGGTCACATTTAAACAGCGACAATCAACAGCAAAAACAAATGGAGAGCTTTCAGACTGTAACTATTAAGACGGAAACAGCTATAGATGAGTCAGGAAACACAGAGAAAGAAGTAATACATGAGATCACTTGTACGTGCAACTTCAAAAAATCCAGATGATAGTAGGCAGCAGAACATGGTTGCCAGTGGCTAGGGTAGTAAAAGGTGTGTAGTGTGGGTGAGGAGATGCTGAACAAAGGGTACAGTTGGGTGGGAAAGTCTCCTCTTTCATATCATGTCTTTGAGAGAACAGAGCCATTCTAATTCATTAACTAACAGATAGATAGATAGATAGATAGATAGATAGATAGATAGATAGATAGATAGATAGATAATACTGCAAGCTTGATGTGCAGGGCTTTGGGGTTGCTTGAGAAAAATGAAAACATTGAATCATGAGCCCATGAGTAAAATGGATCTTTGCTATGGAGATAGGACTTGTTTCTTCATAGTCTCTTTTCCCCCTTTTCTCATAGTATTCAAGAAGACAAAGCAAGAGCAAAGGTTAGAAGAGAAGCTGCAAAGGTAATTTTCTTAGACCCGCTGCTGCCCTGCCCTACAGTTTGGGTTCCACAATGGCATGATGTTCTAGGTGTCCCATAGCATAGTGTTTGCTGTCTAAACTGCATGCCTGATGGAAACAAATGAAACCTTTAACTTTCATACACACCGTAGTCCAACTGCTTGGGAGGCTGGTTTGAGCCCAGAAGTTAAAGAAAAGCCTGAGGTGTCTTTTTATTAGTTTGAAACAAGTAAGACCAGTGGTTAGTGGATGAGTGGGAGAGAGAGAGAGAGAGAGAGAGAGAGAGAGAGAGAGAGAGAGAGAGAGAGAGAGAGAGAAAGAGAAAGAGAGAAAAAACACTTTATGCAAAAATGATCATGATTAGATGCTTTCAGAATACCAACCTTATTTCATTATTGTTCAAATTTTGAGGCTCATTTATAGTGAAAATTCAGAGGGTCCACTCTTTTGTAAGGGATTTTTTTCACGCATTTGTCTTTTATTAGATTTAATTCATTAGGCATGGATTTTTTAATACTTAACTTGTGCTGTTTACTGATATTAATTTACATCATCCATACTGTTAAAGTGTATCAAGTGGACAGTAAAAGATTCCAATCATTCTAACTTCCAATGTCATGCATGTATGTTGTCGTATTTGTCATGGGGAAAGTGCTACCCTTCTTAACCCCGGTTACCAATATTATTTATTTTGACTTTCCAATCACTCTTAGTCTACTTCCTTGTTTTTCCAGTTTTAATGTTTTGTAGATCACTAAGACAAGTATGTCTGTGTAGAGGACAGGTTACTTCCACCCAATAGCCGAATACAAGATTTACCCAATGTGAATTTTTAACATCCTTGAATGGACAAACTTAATCATTATTTGGGGAAAGTTGACATAGTTTAAACAATAACTCTTTTGTTAGCTGGAATTATCTTTTTTTTATTAGTAATTCAGATCTGAAAATTTGAGTATACATGGTATATGACAAGCTACTGAGCCCTGTTAAGTACCCCCAATGCTCCTAATACACTCCTTTTTCTCTCCTCTCTGATCGTGTTGCTCTGGTTCACATCCACATGCTCCATCCCTAGATGAGGATCTCCTGAATATATGTCAGAATCCCCAGACTTCAGGCTTGCTCTCTCCTTCTTATACAAACACTAATTCCTTAGCTGAACATATGTTTCCCTTTTCTTTCTCAGAATACTGAACACAAATGATAGCTCAGAAATAACTTCAGTTCCTCCAGGAAAGCTTGTTTACTGAATCTCTTCCCCCGTGATATTTCATGAGCTTTACAGGCTGCCGCATGCAGTTCAACACACATACAGATGTATCTATTGGTATCTACCAAAATGTTCTGCCTTGTTCTGAAGTCCAGTTATAAACATTTTCAGTGCAGATACATGTTTATACTTCTGCTGCAAATGCCAGACTCTCAAGAACTCTCTTTCTTCTTTAAAAAAAACTGTAATTCCCTTTTATTCTTGAGAATTTCATATAGTATGCAATGGAATGTGATCTTATCCATCCTCTATTTCTCCCTCCCCTTCTATGCTGCCTAACACACCCTTCTTGCAGCTTCATGTCTTTCTTTTTATTTTTCCGGTAACCCACTAAATTCAGTTAGAGCTGCCAATATATGCATGGGTATGGGACCACTGACAAAAGCATGAGACCTACCAGTGGCTAGATCATCAAAGAATAATGATTATCTCTCCCTTAGGAACCATCCACTGCCAATAGCTCCTTAATAAGGATGGAGCCTAGAGAAAATCTTGCCCAACTCTGCTGGATTTTTGTGCAGGCAACCACAGCTGCTATGAGTTCATGGTTATAATGGCCATGGCGTATCCAACAGACAGCATTTCAGAGCAGTCCTTCCCATCCTACAGCTCTTACAATTTTCTACCTCCTCTTTGGTGGTGTGCCCCAACCCTTGTCAGGGAGGAAGTTAATTGGTGATGATGTTCCATCTAGGACTAAACACTCTTCCTGTAGGCACTTTGACCAGTTATGTATGCCTACTGTAAAAGGGAGCTTCTATTACCAAGGTTGAAGTCAGCTTGAGTGTGTAGGTATAAACATAACTGTTTAGAAGCCAGTTTGACAATGTGGCCACTTATTGAAATAACAAAAGCAGATTCTACCTTGGGTCCTGTTACTTCCTCAGCCATGGGCTTTGGACCAGGATTGTAGCACCAGGCATAAAATTCCCTCCTGTTGAGCAAGCTTCACATCCTATCAGAAAGCAGTTAGTTACTCCATAACAATTGTGCCACTATTATACCCATGTGTCCTTCTTGCCTGATAGGTGGGTAGCCTAGAAAGTGAGTTGAGCACTAGGTAAGACCATTGATATTTTTCTTCTAGTAATCTAGACAGCATCTTCTGGTACTATGAAAGCTGAGCAGCAGGAAAGTAGTTTCCAAGTCAGCTCGAGACTAATTTTCTATTTCTTGTAGCCAAAGTATGTGGGTTTTTTTTTTAACAAACATTTTGCTATGTAGTAGGATAGTTAACTAAGAGCAATGGCACTAGCTGGTATTGTTTTGGAGACTTCTGGGGCCTCGCTGACCAATAACTTATAGAAAGGTGCCCCATGCTTTGTATTGCAGTTTTTATTTAAAAATGGAAACAAAATTGTCTGCCCATGCAGGATAATTCTGTTCCAATTCTTTTTGCAAAATGTATTTTGAAATTAACTTACTCACTAGTTGGTTTTGAGAAAGCATTTTCATGCATATTTAGTTGTGCTTAACCTACCTACTACACCTTCCTCTCCCCAGCCTCATCCCCAGCCCCCATGCCTGCTTAATTCTATAACACCAAGTAATCCATCCTCCTCTCTAATATTTCATGTGTTCTACTATCTCTCCAATTGTATGGTTTAATTGGGTTGTGAGGCTTCCATATGGCTTTTCACACAACTTTTCTTGGGTTTAGCCCTCCCCTTATTCCTTGGTTCCCCACATATACCTGTGTCCTATCCTGATAAAGTCTTTTTACCCTCGGCGTTCAATCACTCTGTTTCTGTGTTATCTATAAGCTACAGTCCCCCTCCTTCAATCTGTACTCCCCCTCAAAGGCCCCTTTCTCTCTACCTGGTTTCTTCTTTGATCCAACTTAATTATACATGTGAAACAATGTATTTGAACCTAAGATCCTCACATGAGAGAGAACATGTAGCATTTGTCTTTGAGACTCCGAGTTATCTCACTCAGTATAATTTTTTCTGATCTGTCATTTACCCTCATGGTTTCTATTTTCTGTACAGCTGACTAGCCCATTGTGCATATGAGCTCCTGCTGAGCACTTTGTTCTTGATGATTTATTGCAACATTATCATTTCTCTTTTAATTTTTCTGAATCACTGAGCATTATTTATTACTCACAGTAAGAAAAGATCCAGGAAGAGTAGTAAGTGCCTTAAGATGTATCTTTTTCATTTCACAGGAAATCTGCAGTGAGTTCCGGGACCAAGCAAAGGATGGAATGCTCATGTGCACCAGGGAAAATGACCCTGTTGTTGGGCCAGATGGAAAAACACATGCAAACAAGTGTGCCATGTGTGCAAGTGTGTTGTGAGTATACACCCTCATTTATTTCTCCATCTAATCATTCACCATTATTCTTCCCTGAGTTTGAGATTCCAGGATGTACCATAGGTTATATGCTAGAAAAAATTCTTAAAAGCAGATGGACATGATATTAAGCAATAGTGAATAATAAAGTGACATCATGTTCTATTCACTTCTAATTGAATAGAAAATTCTATTGTCTTCTAATTATGTCAAGTGGCTAGACTCATACTAAGTGTTTATAATACTTGACAGTCTTCATTTACAACAAAAAGAAAGCACAAGTCTCAGATTGGATCAGGTGTTTTCTTTGGCCTCTCTCCTGCCTCTGATAGTCTGTGATTCTATAAATATATTCATATATGGGTTTTAGAAAGCAAGAAAGAAAAAAGAAAGAAAGAAAGAAAGAAAGAAAGGAAGGAAGGAAGAAAGAAAGAAAGAAAGAAAGAAAGGAAAGAAAGAAAGAAAGAAAGAAAGAAAGAAAGAAAGAAAGAAAGAAAGAAAGAAAGAAAGAAAGAAAGTTGGGTGGAGAATTGTGGGGCTAGTATACAAGGACTGTTAAAATACTTGACCAAGAAGTGGAATGTAGAACATTGTATTTACCCTTTTAGGGATATTGTCACTCTCTGCCAGTGAAAGGCATGCTTTGGTAAGTGCCTTAGTGGAGGGCAAAGCCCCTAAAAGATAAGCTCATGAACTAAAATGTACAAAAATGCCTGTATGTCCAGTTAGTCAAGGCCTTCTGGGACTTCCTTTTGCTGAGTGATATGGGTAAACCTGTTGCCAGAGTTCTTTTATGTGGAACAATATGGAAGGTGTCCCATTCTAGTTTATACTCCAACCATGATTATAGCCCACTAAGATTCAGGAGCTACCTTTTGAGGCTGATAATAAGACTAAGCTCCTCCTGAAAGTCACCTCAAAATAAGTGTTGGGTGATTATCTTCAAATTATGGGCCTAGATTTCTTGCGCTGCATTACTCTTCTACCCTTATCTATCTTCAGATTGTATTTATGTAAAACACAAAACTATTGATCATCTCAGTCTTCAGAGATCCTTAAGTGTATGCCTATAATTCCTTAAGAAAAGAGATAGTGTAAGTAGATCAATAGGATAAGGAATGGCCTAAGATTCATGAAATAGCAGGTTTGTCTCATTGTCCTCATTGATGGTGATGATCAGATATATGGAATGCTAATAATTTATGAGTTTTGAAATGTTATATGGCAGTAGAACATGGCAAGAATGAGGGTGGGCTTGCTGGTCCACGCTTGGATCTCAGCCCTTGGAGGCTAGAGCAGGAAGATCATGAGTTTGAAGCCTGCCTAGGCTACATGGCAAGACATTGTCTCAAAATAACAGCAAATGCAAAAGCAAAACCTAGAATCATAGGCTTATGGTGGGCCTCATAAAGCTTACTGTCGAGTCTTACTGGGCTTCTTTCATGACTGCAACTAAAATTTGAATTGTAATGTAATTATCTCTGTTAAAATATTTAAATTGTTATTTTATAGTGAAGGATTGTTTGTGTCATGATGGGCTCATCATCTGACTTGACATCCTTCCTTGCTTTCATCAATGATACCATAGTTACTTGGGAGGATAAAATTTCACAATTTAGAAAAGAATCAAGGTAATTGTGGCTTGTTATAGATTGAAGTTAGTGATCTACAGAAAATAATGGTAGCAAAGGTCCTTGCAAACTTATGTGTTTCTTTGTCATTGTTACTGCTTTTTAAGAAATGTCGTATAGATGGATTTCTTTGCATATTGTCCAAAATAATCGCACCTCTTAGGAAAGATCCTTTTGTCCTGAAAGCTTTTATATATTTATTTTTATCATCATCACTATCATCATCATCATCAGTACATGTGTGCCTCTGTGTGTGTGTGCACGACACAGAAAACAAATAAAGCTGAAAGGACAACTTTCTGGAGTCGTTTTTCTCCTTCCATGATGGGGTCCTGGGACTGAACCCAGGTCATCAGGCTTGCACAACAAGCACTTGTACCTGCTGAGCTTCCTCCCTGGTCCAGTGTCCAGGAGACTTCTGAGATTTGGTTGGGGGCATTCTATTCCTTCTGGAAATGTGTCAGAGTAATTGGAGAAATGAATTTAGCTCTTGCCATCTATTGTAGCCTAATAGAAGAGGAAGAGAAGAAAAAAGATGACCAAGGAGAGAAGGAGAAGGTTGAGGCTGGAAAGTCGAAGAGAGAAGCAATACAGGTATCTGCTCCAGGTCGTCATGCCACACATGCACAGTCATCATTCTCTTTGGCAAAATCGCAGTCTCAGCATCCTTAATGACTTTGCCAACTGGGAGCATACATTTGAATCCTTGTCTAAGGAACTGTCTGTCTCCCTTATTACATTTATTTATCCTTATTTTCTGGTGTTCTACAAGCTGGACTTCAAGCTTTCATATACTCCTTTCCTCTAGTATTTCCTTATTTGGAAACTCTCCTTTTGTGTATGTGGTGCTGATGGTAGTAGTTTCTCTCTCTCTCTCTCTCTCTCTCTCTCTCTCTCTCTCTCTCTCTCTCTCTCTCTCTCTCTCTCTCTCTGTGTGTGTGTGTGTGTGTGTGTGTGTGTGTGGTGCATTTGTAAGAGTGTGATTGTGCATCTCCTGTGTGGGAAATGGATGCCAGAGAGGAACAGTTAGTTATAACTTCCATGCTCACTCCCCAACACTGGAGTTACAGCCACACACAGCCATGCTTAGCACTTTATGTGAGAGCTGAGGATTAAAAGTATCTATTATTCCGCATACCACAAACTTCATTACCAATCCAAGATACTAAATTGTTATGCTTTTTGTCTCTCATAGTTACTATATCAAAACAATGTTTAATGTTCTATAATCATTTTAATAGCAACAATTTTATGTTCCAAATAATGTGTTACTTAAGTCTGTGAACAGGGTATCAGCTAAAACTGATATCTGACATCACTTTGTGCATCTGTAACATTTTGTTGCAAGACATCACAGTTTTTTGGGGGGCAGGGCTAAGGTAGGGGAAGTTTTATAGTAGTAATTTGGTTCTCAAACCCTCCTTCATTTGACAGGAGTTATGCAGCAAATACCGTCCCCAGATAAGAAATGGTCGGCTCCCCTGCCCCAGAAAGAATGACCCCATTGAGGGCCTGGATGGGAAGATCCATGAAAACACCTGCTCCATGTGTGAGGCCTTCTTGTAAGTACAATTGCAGCCAGTATAGCTGAGTGTCAAATGTGGGGGTGGACTGGCCAGCTTACACCAAGACACTGATAATGAAGCCTGTCTTTCTTTGTGCTGAGTTTGGGGGATATATTTTCACCAAGACACACACTGACAGCACTTTCTTTGTACTATTTTGTACTGCACATGGTAGGGTCATGTGCTAATACCAGATCTCCCCAAAGTTGATGACATAAAATTGCTAGGTCTTGATTTCTCCATCTTTGAGGTGACCACCGTGACTAATACAACAAATTGAAAATTTGTTAATACTTAATTATTATTCTTCTAGTTGCTTTCTGGGAAGAAAGACAACTCTTTATTCATCAAAAACATAGTGGGAGATGTATTTGCTGTTGTGGGACAACATTTGTGTTTTTTATTTATTTATTTATTTTATTTATTTTATTTTTTTGGTTTTTCGAGACAGGGTTTCTCTGTGTAGCTTTGCGCCTTTCCTGGAACTCACTTGGTAGTCCAGGCTGGCCTCGAACTCACAGAGATCCACTTGGCTCTGCCTCCCGAGTGCTGGGATTAAAGGCGTGCGCCACCACTGCCCGGCGTGTTTTATATTTAAAGCTTTATTTTTAAAGCAATGTTAAAAGGAAGAAGAGAGATATAGAGGAGAGGATTTATTTTCGTTTTTTCTCTTTAAAACACTATGGATTGGTGCTAGAAATGATTCTTGCCCACCCTTCTCTTGCAGCCAGCAAGAAGCAAAGGAAAATGGATCTGGTTTCAGAGTAAGGGCTAAAAGAGACATTACAAAGGTAATTATCCCGTGATGCTCCAAGCACAATAGAAAGGTCAAGTTTTGCCATTTTGCTGTAAACATCACATAGAATTATTGAAGACTCTGGCTGGGAGGAAACATGGGGTTCATATAGTCCAGAATTTGACAATAATTTTTTTTATGACTGCATAGTTAAATTCGCTTACCAAGCAGTAGTTTTCCATAAAACTTTAATCATATATCTTTAGTTTTAGTTAACTATCTACCCACCACATCCCGTTCTTAATAACCAGGGAGTATATTATTTCAGTTCTGTGGCCCTGCAGTCTCTGCCACTACTACTAACTCTGCAGCTGTAGCTAGAAAAACAGAATCACAAACCCATTAGTGTGTCTAGATTCTCTTCGATCTTTATTAGAGGGTTATGGGGGACAGATGGCCAAACTTTGATCACAGTACACAGCTTCATACTTACTTCGTTCTCAGATTGTGCGATGGAAATTTGAGCCTCGAGAGAAGGAAGTAATTACAAAACTGGTGTTTTATTGGTATTAGCACCCATATTTTAAATTTCTTACAACAGATAAAGTAGAAAGAAAAAATACAATTTAAATGTAGGGGTCCTGACCCCAAGCCCAGAAGTCTTCCTCAGACACTTTGCTTTATTTATTTATTTATTTTTGGTTGTCAACTATGGGAGAGAAATTTTATAAATGCAGCATCCCTAAGAAATATTTTTGGTGGTTCACAATGATTGACTCTAGGTAACTTACTACAGACCATGGTAACTTCTCTGTACCCATCAAAGGCCATGAGCACTAGAATCAAATCTCGGAAGAACCCCTGAGTTTTGAACCTGGGCAATGACTTACTTACACACTTAAATTGCAGACAAGTGTGAATCTGAAATTTAAAACAACATGAGTGTTTTAAGTTTCCAATGTCTTCAAGAGAAAGTCCTTCAGTAGAATGCAGTTTCTGCCATCACATTAGCTTTGGCAGGCCTATCATGTTGCTAATTACGAGCAATCAAGGGATCTGGGAATAAACAAGAAAGAAGAACTATGGGTGGGGATGTGTTCTCTATCCTTACTGGCTTTTAACTAGAGAAGAGGATTTTAGAAGAAACACAAAAATCAATCCTAATTGCCACCAGTAAGTGACCCTCTGCTGTTAAGTGATTGGCTTTTTCTCTCTCGTCTTCATATTTTAGAGCTAGCATCTCTTAGGTACTTTCTAGACTTTAGACACTAAGCATTTACAAACAAATATTGACTGTATAGTGTCCATTATTAAATTATGAAGTATATTCTTATTTCCATTGTGTATGCAAGGCAATTCAACCTCATTTAGGCTTTCTTGGTAGGAAACTGGAATTCTAACAATGTGACATTGCCATGAGCAGAGTGGTGCTTGCTGGACCACACTTGGGACATCATTCTAAACTCTTCAGAAAAGGAAGAGGATCTAATGCAACAGATGTTGTTGAAATGGTGTCATAAACAGAAAAACTGCAGTATCTGGGCATATATGGCACTTGAGAGAGAATATGGGGAGGCATTTCTAATATGCAGTTGCTGGTGCTTTAGAGTTCTGTTCCAGTCTACTTCCATCCTGCCTTAACCTCATTTGATCAGCTGGGAGCACATTAGTCAAGGAACATCACTGTATCTATAGCTTTCAAGGATACAAAAAAGACATTTGTAGAAAAGAGATGGGAATTCACTGAATTCCAATTACCTTCTCCAGCCTCAATATGAAGAATCTGAAGGAGATACGTACTGACTTTATCAAAGACTCAAAGCAAAAGAAGCTAAGAGGCCCATCTGTCAGGCCCACCCGACACTGAGAATCACTACAAGGAAACAGCTTGTATGGAGGGTCTAAGACATGGGGTTGTTTCCTGATTAGAATCTACAAGCAACTCCTTGTAGGAATGGAGGTTGAAGCCACTATTGCAGATGCCAAAGTCAACTATTTAAATAAATTGACTTAATCAGTTGTTGAAGACAAATGGAAAGCTTTTTTTCCAAATATTGGAAGGAATCTAATTTGGAAGAAGAAAAATTTTCCTGAATATTTATTAATATTTCGTCTTCATATACTGCTCTCAAGGAACATATTCATCATATTTTATTAATTTAGGAAAATAAGCCTTAAATATAGGAATCTCATAAGATTTGTTAAGATTCCAATACTCAGCCGGGCGGTGGTGGCGCACGCCTTTAATCCCAGCACTCGGGAGGCAGAGCCAGGCGGATCTCTGTGAGTTCGAGGCCAGCCTGGGCTACCAAGTGAGTTCCAGGAAAGGCGCAAAGCTACACAGAGAAACCCTGTCTCGAAAAAAAAAAAAAAGAAAGAAAGAAAGAAAGAAAAAAGTTTCCAATACTCCTCAAAGTAGTATTGTAGCTAACTTGTTGGAATTATCTGGTAGAAATTTTATTTGGGGATGAAGCATCTGGAAAGGTAATGGAACAGCCACAGGTCTTTAAAAAGAGATTGGAAAATACCTTTGTTATGTATCATGCAAAAAGGAATCAAGAGAGTATGGAAGATAGGTGAACTTTGAGGTTTTTCTTCAGAATATGAAAGTGTTTGATTCTATATGTATGCTATTTTTATTGCATTATGACAGAATAGAAATAAGCAATAAGCCCCTGAGCAAGGATTATGCCCAATCCTCAGAAAATGTGGTTGAAGAGCAGTGAGATAGCTCAGGGATTAAAGGTCCTTGCCACTAAGCCTGGCAATATGAGTTCAATCCCCATGACCCACGTGGTGGAACGGAGAACTGATCCCACAAGCTGTCTCTGACCTCCACGCCTGAGTCATGGTGCATGCACACACACACACACACACACACACACACACACACACATTAAAGAAATAAATGTTTTTAATGTAAAGGGAAATACAGTTTATTAAGAGAATCTTACATACATATGGATTCAGACTCAATTTCAAAGTGGAAAAACCACAAAGCCTTTTGTGGGTCCGATGTGCTTGGTAAGAATTGAATAATACAATCACCAGAGGTGGGGAAATCCTTTGGTTCTCTCTCTCTCTCTCTCTCTCTCTCTCTCTCTCTCTCTCTCTCTCTCTCTCTCTCTCTCTCTCTTTCTCTTTCTCAGTGGCAAATAAGAAGCCAACAAAGTGATATATCTGAGACAATATTTAAACTTTTGAAATTCCCTTCTTCTCTTAGGACTGCAGTGAATTTCTGAGTCTTTTAAATGGTGGGGAACTTTTCTGCACACGAGAAAATGACCCTGTGCGTGGCCCAGATGGCAAGACCCATGGGAACAAGTGTGCCATGTGCAAGGCTTTCTTGTAAGTACAAGACACACACTCCAGCTCCTACTGTGAGTCCAGAGAGTAGGAGAGGCAACAAGCCTGCACACTTACACATATATAATATTGTAGACAAGAGATACACAATGCAATTCCTACTGTGAGTGAAGAAAATGGGAAAGGCAATAATCCGGGCAGACTTACACATAAATAATATTGTACATGATATTACTTACATATGAAAGAAATGAATGATTATCTGTAAAGTATCTTCAGGTGAATCACTCTTCTTCATCCTTCAATATTTATAATTCTAGAAACAAACATTATACTATTTGATTGTTACCTTTTTTATTAGTTCTCTCAGTAAATAATCACATCTTTGCTCATAAAAAAATTATCCATTGTCGAATATATTTCTTCTACTCTTTATCTTAGAAATTCAATTAGGAAGAAAATACACAGATTTTATTTGTCACTCTGTACCGTATTTTTGGCAAGTATACTTCAGGAAATAAAGATAAGTAATGCCTCACACAGAGTTTGGAAGTACATCTAAAATACACAAGTCATTCAGGAGACATTCACTGAGCACCTACAGTATTCAGTGTGTGTAATCATTAGACAAAGATGAATGAGATTAATTCTCAGAGATCATACAACTTGGAGTTTCTTAAACCTTTGCCACTCACAACTCATTTTCCCCAAGAAAATGTTATTCTACATCTAAGCACACAAATCAAACACTTACTTGTAACTATCCTGAAGAACTTTAAATCAAATAATTATTTACTATATATTTAATTAGGGAAAATCAAATGAAAATGAAATTTACAACTGTTCAGTTGTAAATTAGAAATTAAATCTTGCCTGAATATTTCATACTGCACGACACAAAACATTTTCAAATTTTTCATAGTTGATTAATATTTTTACTTTATAATCATCAATGCTGAGAATGCTATTTTGTATAAATATGTCATCTTAAATGGAAGAAGTATACTTGAAGTCATTTCAAGAATTGTTTGAAATTTTGTCTTAATCTGAAGACAAAATTTATTTAAAAAATATTTTATGAAATACAAGTCAGCAACTCACAGAGCAATTTCTAAAATCAAATACTCTAATATAATATGATCAAAAGAGGAACTAGCTTGCTCCATCCATGTTGAAGAATGATGATGGAAGATTATTAAAAGTCTTTAGTTCCCACAGTTAAGTCATTATGTTCCTGTATGAACATAAAACTTGTAATGTACAGAAAAATGAAATCACTGCAATTCCTAACTTGTAATAGTTTTGAACCTGAGCTGAGATCGTAGGCAATTTTGAGTGGCTGCCAACTCACAGAGTGGAAAGTGTGCGTATTGTGTGTTCAAAACAAATGCTGCAGTGAGATTCCATGACACAACATAGGCAATGACAGGGATCCATTGCCTGAGTCATTGGAAATTTGATATTTTGAGACAGGGTTTCTCTTTGAAACAGTCCTGGCTGTCCCAGAACTCACTCTGTAGACCAGGCTGGCTTCGAACTCAGAGTCACAGAGATCCACCTGCCTTTGTCTCCGGAGTGCTGAGACTAAAGGCATGTACCATCACCACCCAGCTTAGAAACTACTTTTTGATCATTGCACATTCAGAAAACTTTAATGTTGTTCTTCAGTGAGGGAACAGCTAATAGAATGTTTTGGGTGGAAATAGACCTGAACCTTATAATCTGGGTAAGAGATATAAATGACAGGGCCATGTGAGAGAATAGCAGAACTGCATAAGTTCCAGTTTAGGAAAACTGTGGTGTGTAAGGAACAAACATCTAGAACTTAGGAATTTTACCAACTTTCAGAGTCAAACCAAGGACTTGGACATCAATTCTACATGTAGTGAGGGCTGCAGAAATGTTTCAGTTAGGGGAAGAAATGGTAAAAAAAAAAAAAAAAAAAAAAAAAAAAAAAAAAAAAGGCTCATTTAGAAAAATGCATACAGCAACAATCAATAGAAGAAAACCTAACATTCCCTATGCTACTGGTGTGAGGGGATTAATGGATGCCGTTACCCAGTGAGGGGAAACACATGTGGTCAAGGTGAAGGTGGGTGACAGAAAGATGTTAACAGGCAAAAACTTTAAGAAACAAAGCCAAAGGTCCTGAGCAAACATTTAGGAAGCTCTAATTAGCTGGTGGTTAAGTATATGTTGCTTTTCTCCTAGTACAATGAAAACTTTGCCAAACAAAGAATTCCACATAATCCATCTGTTATATTTTTTTTTCTGAGAAGAGGGCCTATAATACAGATGTTAAATAAACACTGATATATTCCATCTATATCCAATTGAGACATTTCATAGGTTCATAGCAACGTGTTCTTCATTTAGTAAGCTATTATTCCTTCCACTTTCTGACTTTCAGCAAGAAAGAACACGAAGAAAGAATGAGGAAAGAAGAGGAAAATCAGAGAATCACTTCAGGGCATGGTTCCGGTGGTGGGAGACAGAAGGCTAAGGTGAGAGGTAGCCCCACCTCACTGCATGAAAAGGCAGAACTCATGGCTGGTGGGATTGTGATGGGGCACGAGGTAAAGGGAAAGGCAGAGTGCCAAGAGAAACAAGTCCTTGGAAGGACAGTCTTCCATCTCATCTCAGCCTTTGGGGAAGACATTACAAATTCTGCTGCTGTGTGACTCTAGGCTTCTTTAGATCTGGAAATAATTGGAGACAGTGAACCTTCCCAGTCTCCTGACCCCCTTTTAGGACTCTAGTCTTGTGTCAATATTGATGCTCATTAGCATCTTCACTTTTTTCACTCTTTCTTTATCACTGTGGATGAGGCTAAGCCTTTGAGTTATCTTTTCTACTGTCCAAAGCAGGACAGTACAATAAAACAGAAAAGACTATGGGAGCCTATACAATTGGCCCTTACCATATGGACTTGTGAGACTCTGGATGAGTTACTTCCTCTCTTTTATCTCAAAGTTCTCTTAAAGAGAAAAAGGAAATAATTTAGGTACCTTGAGCACGTTTGAGACATTTTACAGCATGAGCATGGCATTATTGCATGAGGTACAGCAACATTTCATGAGATTTCTGCCTCCTATTCACCTTTTTATGGCCATAAGGAGAGCAAGGCCATCTCTTGGCTCCCAAATGCACTATCTGTGATAAAAATCCATCTTTTCTGTTTTTTTTTTTTCCCCTAACGCTTCTCTTTAGGACAATGAATTCTCACTCTCAGGAAGTAGACATGCTCAGTCTGGTTGTCTGTCTTCTCAGACAGTGAACCTGTCTGGTGAACATATTGCATTATTCTGGAGAAGGAATCACAAATGATGCCTAAATAAATAAATGAAGGCATGATTGCTTCATTGAAACATTACACATCCGAACAAGCAGGAATGTAGATTTGGTCTTTAGTCTACTGTTTTTCTGACCTTTGATCTGTGCTATCAGACCTTAGCCACTGTGTGATTTCCCTGTGTAAGTATTTAAACACAGTAAGGCCTATGAATCTGATCCTTTATCATTAGAACATGGATGATTCTAGCCCCTTTTTCTCTGTGGACTGCAACCCTTGGTGATGAAATATTTGCAAGGGTGAAAGAAAAGGATGTTTCTGATAGTGATTGCTTCATGAACTTGGCAATAATAAAATAGACTAACTATGTGGCCTGCTTTCTTCTCCCTTTTCAGGAAGAATGTGCTCAATATTGGGAAAGCATGAAAAAAGGAGAACTCAGCTGTACTAGAGAGAGTGACCCTGTACGTGGTGCTGATGGGAAACCATACAATAATAAATGTGTCATGTGTAAAGAGCTACTGTAAGTACTTTTCATAGCAAGTGTGTCAAAAAGACATGCATTTCTCCTGAATGGATGATATTTCTCCTTTTCTATGGCTCCTTCTGTGAAAGTTCTTTTCATTAATCCCAATTTTTTTTTTAATGTTTCCTGAGGAACATAACCTCAAGGGGGGCAGTTAATCAAGTGGCTGATGGTCCTCATTTGCCACTGTAACTCTGTGACCTCTGAGTGTCATCGTGACAGAAAGTTGACCTAGTGAAATTTAATGATAGTCCTCTGGAGAAGCAGACCACTGTTTAAGAGAGCTAGTTTCTTGTCACGTGTATGAAATATACTTAACTACAGAAACAGGAGTTGTTACTTCTGTTTATTTTCCCTTGGTGAATTATTAGAGTATTTTATGACATAGTTCAGCCACTTTGGTTCACCCTGTTAGGGTCAATAACACAGTCCCATCTGTAAACTGAATCAGTCCTAGGTGACCCTAAACATTAATAGCTCGAAAATTATTAAGAATCAGCCTGAATAATCTTCTCGGGGGCCCAGAAGAGAAGCTACAAATGACATGAATTGTTTTTGGAAAAAAGAATCTAAGTACACTGAGCTCTTTCATCCGTTTACTTTATTCCTCTGGAATAAAATTCTGTCTACACAGCTTCAGTTCTGTTTTTATGCCTAGCTCCTTTCTTGCCTGATTTCTCTCTACATTAATCTGCTATCCCCTCTAAGTTCCACCTTAATTCTCCCATCTAGTTCTGCCCCATCTAGGTTCTCATCCATCTAATTCTTTCCCATCTCAGCTCATTTCCCATCTCCTTCTTTCTTATCTTCTTCTTCCTCATCTTGTTCTTTTCCATCTGGTTCTTCCTCATCTTCCATCTCATTCCTCTAATACTCTCTTCTATCCCTCCAATCTGGTTCTTCCCCATCTCAGTTCATTCCTCTCCAGTTCTTACCCATCTAGTTTTTACATTTTTTTCTCTTTACCCATCTCATCCTCTTTTCTCTTCTCCATCTAGTCCCCCAAGTCTTTGAGGTTTACAGTTATATACCCATGTAAAGCAGGGTCACCAGGCTTGAATTCCCTCAGGGTCAAAAAGAGGGGCAATGAGAGCCACACAAAGGAGAAGTAATTGCCAGCCATCATCTGCAGCCCAAAAGGGAAGTGACTAATGGGTAATAGAATCAACTGAGGACTAAATTTGGTTAATATCTGAGCAAGGGGGATTTTATGTGCTCAACTATATTCTTAGAAGCAGTTAATTAAAGTGTTAGGAGTCTATCAGTGATGAGTGAAAATAAAACTGCCTTTTTTTCCTTTGGCCCCTTATCTGTCCAAGCTGTCTTGGCTACTGTGGTTTTCTGGAAGGGTGGGGGAGTGTACTCGGTGGCTGGGCAGCCTGAGTCAGCCTGATGTACCTGTAATTAGAAACCCTTTAGTTCTGAGTTAATAGTTAAAGGTAGATCTAAAGCTAGAGATAAGACTTTGGAAAGGGAGAAAGTTAAGCTTTATTAGCACATCTGCCAGGCCTACTCAAACAGATAGTCTAGATGCTTAAGTCTGTTCTTAGAGAGTACAGAGGTATCTCTGATAAGGTACTTTCCTTCATCTGGGGATGGTCCTGTACAGATGCTGCTAATGACAATAATGGCAGAAAGGCCTGAAATTAGGGATCCTGGCTGCGTTACTGCACAGAAGATTATCTAAACATTCCATCTGTAGAGGGGAAATTGTGCCCAATGAATGATGGAAAAGCTACAATAGCACATGAGAAATTCATGGTAGGAAATGGCTGATAATCAAAAGCCAAATATCGCCAAGACTCCTTAAGCCTCGGCTTTACCTCTGGAAGGCCCTTGGCTTCTTCCAGGTAAAATCCTACAGTCAGCTGAAATCCTACTTCATATTATTGTGGCTTGCAGCATTTGTGGAAGCTTTTAGTTGTGGCATTCAGTTGTAGCATGATTAGTAAATATGTAGCATCTATCTCTCATCCCACAAAGTATAATTCACTCATTCTTCACTTTTCTGAAGGTTATGTGATGAACTCTTATCCAAATGCTGACATTCTGTGAGATGTTTTTTTAAAGGTCTCATGGAGAGTGGTTTTGAGGGCTCCAGCTACAGTCCATTTCTTCTGCACAGCAACCTAGAGCTTACTCTGCATTGTTAGCGTGTGTAACATGTATTATTATGGGTGGGAGACCTGGAGCTGACTGGCCAGTGGCCTTCACAGATCCTCTTGTCTCTGTATCTCCATCTCTGGGATTAAACGCATCTGCCACCAACCCCTGCTTTTGATATGGATGCTGGGGATTTGAACTTGTGTCCTCGCGTCTGTGAGGCAAACAATTTAACAACTGAGCTATCTCTCCAGGCAATTATTGGAGATTTATCACTAAAGGTATAACTATAATTAGATTTTCATCATGCTGTGGCATTCCAGGAACCCTCTATTTTCAATAATTAAATTGGTTAAAATGTTATGACTTACTTTTGTTTGAATTTACTATTTATGCAATTATTGGGGGCCATGCCTTAAGAAATAATATACAATGATTGAATTTTTTTTTAACCTCAAAATCATGGATCACCATTCTAGGAATGTGGACTAACACTGGAGATGTGTTTGGATAGAAAGTATGAGGGCTGTAATCAAATGACTTGATAATGTATTTTGTGGTGAAGGAGGCTCCTACCCTGGAATCTTAGTAATGGAGTAGTCTGTGGCTCTTAAAGAGCGGAGACACTCACTGTGAAAGAGAAGGTTTAGAACAAATGCCCTCAGACCCCTTCATTCCTGCATTTGCATTTGTGCCAACAAGATGACTATTGACCCTTCCTCTCATAGGCAGAGAGAAATGGAGGAAAAGAATAAATATTCTGCCTCAAGATCAAATGAGACTGGATCAGCCACAAAAAAGGTAAGTGGAACAAGATTGTTGTAGATGTGGTCAACGGAGATCTTCCTTTTGGACTGTCAGCACTAACACTGGATTTTATATTGCTGCTATAAAAAGTTAATATAGACACTGTCTCACAGTGCTGCAAGTTATTCTCCTATGTTCATGGAGGTCAGACATTCCAAATGACCCCACTATAACCAAGGTGTTCGTGGACCTATGTATGCTCCATTGTGGAAGCTCCAGGGTGGGGTGTTTCTTCCCTGTCTCTTGACTTCTTTGATTTTGTGATTGCCTTCTGTCCAGCATGCTTACTCATGTCTGATTCTCAATTCTTCTTGTACCAATTCCTCTGCTTGAATAAGAACCCTCGTGGTTACAATGAGTTCTCTCCACTCGTCCCAAATAACCTTCCCACTTCAAATACAACTGATTGTGCTCTTAATTCTCCATTTAGATGATTACATTAATTGATAAAGCAACATATTACATACGTCAGACATGAAGACATGGATGCCCTTATGTCATAATCCTGCCTACCTCAGCAAGGTTTTATGGCTTGCCAGACAATTAAATGGAAATCTTCAGCTTTCCAAACCCAGTCAATTACTATGTGAAACAGCATTTCTGATTATCTTTCCTTATTTATTTTCAGGATGTGTGTGATCAGTTTAGAAGTCAAATGAAAAATGGGAAACTTCTCTGTACTCGGGAAAGTGACCCTACCCGGGGTCCAGATGGCAAGACTCATGGCAACAAGTGTGCCATGTGCAAAGAAAGACTGTAAGTGTTTTCCTAAACAGTATTTGGGCTGGGAGTCCAGATAGTATAACAATCACATTGCAGCAGTTTGAGCAGAATAGCAAATGGTTTAGAAGTGAGTCCTATCTGTCCCTGGTCTATGGGCAAGCTTCTGGGAATCCGGTGCCTGTGGTGTGACACCTTGCACAGCCTTGGTGCAGTGGGAAGGGCTTGGACCTGCCTAGGCTCAGTGTGCTGGGCTCTGCTGACTCCCCATGGAAGACCTTGATTTGGGGGATGTGGGATGTAGGGTGGCTTGGGAAAGAGGGCTGGAGGTGGGAGGAGGGAGGAGGGGGGGGGTCTGTGGAGTGAGTAGAAAATTCCTTAATAAAGAAAAATGAAAAAAAAAGAGTGAGTCCTCTAAACAAGAGATATTTATTCACTTTGGTAGAACTGTTTCTTCCCATCCTTTCTCTCAGGGAAAGAGAGGCCGCTGAAAAGAAAAAAAAAGAGGATGAAGACAAGAGAAACACGGGGAAAAACAAGAATGATAAGGAGGTAATACATCAGACATTTTAATACCTGAATTTGATGGGTTCATGTTAAGGAGAGGCAGGTGATGGCTTCGGAGCCAGCATGAAATTACTTTTCAGAAAATGGGCTTTATTAAGAGAGATGACCTTGCACCCATGGGAGCGTGATGGGGCCATGGTGAAGTAGGTGAGTATTATGAGGGATGATGCATCATGTCAGAGGCTGCATAATGGGACTGTGAGGTGGAAGAAAATTATAGACCTTCTAAAAACATTAAGAAGATCAGTTTAGGGAGAAAAGGCTACAATGGACAGACGGTAAGGGTGAGAGACAGTGAGGCAGAGAGAGCTCTAGGGTTGGGGAGTCTGGCCAAAGTTCAAAGCCAGTTCCAGGAGAGGCATCAGAGCTGTCTGGTTGAAGTGGCACAGATAGGAGCATGTGTGTGCAAGTTTCTGTCGTATGCACAGGAGACAGTGTGCAGACGTAAAGAGGCACTTTTTTTTTTTTTTTGCACATTTGTTTTGCCTCTACAGAAGAAAGGGAGCAACCAGCCTCAGGGGAGATGGGGACCTGAGCTAGCAGGGGAGGTATGCCTTGATTCTTTCTGGCTAGGCTCAGATCTTTGAGACTCAAGCACTTAACGCAGTGAACACCTTAAAGCCGCAGGCTCACCCAACGTTTCATTGTAAAGGGAATCCACGTAACTAACACTTTTGAAAATGCCCATTCTCTCCCAATCGTTGAGAATGTGATAATAAACAGAAAGAGACATGGCTAACTCTGCCAAAAACAGCATGTCACTCTGTGTTAGAAACAGCTCCAACATGAGTACTCCACATTCGCAGGACCAGCAGCAGTTATCAGTGTTGTGACTATCCACCCAGTGGATTTCATTTGAAGCTCTAAAAGGCAATTGGGCCACGGGAAAGGGTTTGGCTTGGGCATGGGGGAGGAAAAGGTAAGCACCAAAGATTTCAGTCAGGAAAAGAAATCAATTTGGATCGCGCACAGTAACTTCTCCAGATGGCACTTGACTGCCACCTGGTGTTCAACTTGGGGCTTTACAACCAGTGCTCACCTTTTCACAACGACACCGAATATCCATTATTATGCAGCACATCTCACCTGTGACATCCAATTAGAAAGACAAATTTGCAATTCTCTCTATATAATATTCAGAATATTGCTTTGAAGTGTGTCAAAAGAGAGCTATAGATTTCTTCATATGAGCAAATCAAAATAAGATCTGAAAACTCTTATGTCCAAATAGTTTGAAAAAAATCTGTCTCGTGAACATCTCTGGTTTTACCACTGAGAAAAGTTCAAGAGACAGGAGCCTCTCACACAAACTATAAGCAGATCAGGAGGTCAAATCCTGAAGGCCATCAGTACAATGATGATGAGTGTTACTGTTCACATGTATGTGTGCAGTAGTGTGAACACCTGGAAAAGAAAACACCTCCATCTGCTTCTGAAAATGATGTGTGTGAGACAAATAATATAGTGATCAGATGTTCAAGTCCAGAGATAATTTTGATAATTCCGTGGTACAAGTAAGCATGAGATTGTCTGTAGGAAAAAAAAAAAACTCTCAGTCTAAGTCTCTAAGTCTCTGTCAGTATTTTAATGACAGTGTCTCCAAAGGTCTCTTTGGAGTTCAGGGAGTTCAAAGTAAGATCTCATGGGATCAGTTCCTTTGACATTGTTTTAAAGTTGATTTTTTTTAAATAAAAAAAAAACCAGCTCTATTTTCTTATAAATTAATGGCTTTATTCTCTGTCATGGAAAAGCAAAGAAATAAAAATGAAGAACCTCTCTGTCAGTAGATACCTGGTCACCAACCCAATATTTACCTTGATCATTTAATATTTCCAAGTCTTTTCTAAAATGCAAAATGAGAAAAATGATTGCACATCACATGAGCTGACATGTAATTCACATGACAGAAAATATTTTAAAGATGCGATTGTGTGACAAGCTGGCTCAGAAGGTGACATGGCAATTGTCACCAAGCATGAAACTCTGAGTTTGATCCGTGGAATTCATGCAGGTCCCCTGACTGCACACGTGACATGTAAGCATGCCCACATACGTGTACATGCACACAAATAATAAATGTAAAACCATCATTGAGGAACAGAACTGTGAGTTTATTTGAATGTCTTCCAGGTGAACATTTTCAGTCCATTCTGTATCTTGAATCTGACAGTTTTTACACATAAAATAGTGAATACAGTTGCAGACAGGCAAGATTTGGGACATAGCTCCCCAGAAGACTTTGTACAAATGAGATGAGCTGTCTTAGGCAGGGATAAAATTCCACTGGAGAAGGCAAATCAAGCAAAGTAACTTTAAATCACAGTCTTTTCTCTGAAATCTCCTTCTCTCTATTTTCTTCCCAGTATTATGAGTCCTAACTGTCACTGTGCTTTCAGATGGTAAATGTTTAGAGTAAGACAGTGATATGTCTCTTCCTCTCTGTCCTAGTGATTTCGGATGATAAATGCTAGGCTAAGGTAGTAATATATGTCTATGTGCTCTTGTCAGGATCAATGTCATGAATTCCGGAGCATGCAGAAAGATGGGCTACTGATCTGCACCAGAGAAAATGATCCCATCCGAGGCCCAGATGGCAAGACGCATGTTAACAAGTGTGCCATGTGTCAGAGTATATTGTACGTGAACAGGCTTGTTGATGAATATGATAAATTGTGCTTGTTTACCAGAAAAGAATTAGTCACTTAAAAGCCTATGACACTTGGTTTCATAAATTATAGATAAATACATCTCCTCATGTATGTAGACTAGTGTTAGTTTTCAAGGTACTCAGGGAGGAGCTGTTCTTTTAAAAGATGAGAAGCATAATCCTACCTAGGTCTTCTGAGATGGGAAACCATCATGATACATTTACAAATCAGCATCTTTTGTTTATTCATTAATTTTATTTATCTGTTTATTTTATTTACTTTTTATTTATCTATTTATTTGTTTACTTATTTATGTTGGTTTTTCGAGACAGGGTTTCTCTGTGTAGCTCTGGCTGTCCTGGAACTCACTCTGTAGACCAGGCTGGCTATGAACTCGCAGAGATCTGCCTGCCTCTGCCTCCTGAGCACTGGGATTAGACACCAGAACTGAACTGAGGTTCTGTGAAATACACAGCTCTCATCAGTGGCAGTCAGTGTCTTTAAATGAAAAAGCTCAGCTACTGATGAGAGCCATGTATCTCACAGAACTTTAGTTCATCGTGTATGTGAAGGAATTACAATGACCACACATACAGTTTTGGTGGAGATCCAAGGAGACAGCGTTTTCTAAAATGCTCATCAACTTTAAAGGATTGTAACTATGAAAAGAAGAAACAAAACAGAGTATAAGCAGAATGCAACTTTAAAAGTTCAAAAAAAGGAGAAATGGAGCTATAGTCTGGATGAGAGAATAAAATAAACATATTCTCTTAAGAAGCAACAGCCCTTTAGCTTCCTTTAAATCGGGATGATAGTGAAGCAACAAAATCAGTAAACATTGAGCATGTTGCCACAATAGACCATGAACAGTCCAACCATCAGAGACAACAGATAAAAATGTATGTCTAGATGTTTTTAAGGTATAGGACCATAGCGTTACATTTATTAACGTTTGGTATTGGAAAAATACTTGGTTAAAGACAATTCAGCATGATCCTAGAGATATTTCTTTATTGGTTTTCTTTATTTAATTCTGCAGTGAACGAGAAGCTAGTGAAAGAAAAACGAGGAATGAAGAAAACTCAAGTCCTCAGCCTGCAAATGAGAGAAAGGTTGGATTTTAAAGGATACAGTAGGGCTTTACCACTCACCCTCAGAATTTTACCTTTCCATGTAGTCTTTAAGTGAGAAAAATACTAACATTATACTTAAAATTTTAGTTTTGACAACAATCTCACTTTCAGTCACAATACAAGATATATCAACACACACACACACACACACACACACACACACACACACACACGTGGAGTTAATCCTTTAAAACATTCTTAGAGAATTATCCCATAGTCTATGTCAATTTTTGTCTTTCTACCTTTACAGAAATATGAATTGGAAACTAGAAGACCCAGCTTTCTTTCACCTCAACTACATGCTTATAGTTGACACTTTAAATGTGAAAGGAAGCTTTAGGTAGCTTGTAGATGTTGACTTTAATGATTCCTGTAACAAACAGACATCCTAAGACTCATGTTTGACTCGTCTTTGATGATGTTTTCTGTTTTCTCCAGATGGTTTTCTCAGCATCCATCAATCAATAGCATGCATGTATTACAATACTATTTCTCTTTACTTCTCTCTCTTTTTTTTTGGGGGGGGGGGTTGACACAGGTTTTCTCTGTGTAGCTTTGGAGCCTGTCCTGGAACTCACTTTGTAGACCTGGCTGGCCTGGAACTCACAGAGATCCACCTGCCTCTGCCTCCCAAGTGCTGGGATTAAAGACGTGCGCCGCTGCCGCTGCCGCCGCCGCTGTCACCCCCCCACCCCGCACCGATTCTCTTTACTTCTTAATATTGAAAAGAAGGCAGCATCTTCACTCAGTCATTTCACAGTGATCATCACATTTTTAGCCCAGAGTGCTTTGAGATTTTCCTTGGCTTAAGATCATGGAAAAGAGAGGACAGATGACGGGTAGGCAAATTAGCAGGAGATGAGACATGCCTGTCAAGTCTTATGTTTCCCTACCTTTCAGGACCAGTGCGGAGAAGTTCACAACACAGCAGAGGATGCAAAACCTAGGCAGGCCAGGAGTTCTTTGCCCTCCGTTGCTGGGATGAGCGAAGTGAGTACTAGCCAAGAGCCACAAGATATCTCCTAAAGCCAAGTTTGATTAAAAAAAAAAAAAAAAAAAAACACCCAGCGACAAGGGGAAAGCTCATGCCCACCTCCCCTATCTCATTCCCTAGGATGAGTGCAGTGAGTTCCGAAAACTTATGAGGAATAACAAGCTTCTCTGTCCACAAAAGGATGACCCAGTGCACGATGCTGATGGGACCGTCTATCAAAACAAGTGCCACATGTGCAGAGATGTCTTGTGAGTAAGCTCATTGTGCTCAGCAACCAGCAGGGAATGCACATTTTTACAAAGTGCTGATTGAATACATGTATGTGCTCATGAGTCCAAGAGAAACGACATGGCCAAAGGCTGCAAATTAAGACACAAGGGTTTGGAGATAGGAAGTGAAGGTGTACGTCCTTACCAGAGCACTCATTCCAAATCCTTGGTCCAGAACTACGTGAGAGCTGAAAGAAAAGCCATTAAAAAAATACTAAGTTTTATACCTTAGAATGCATTAAATAAGGGTCTCGGGAGCTAAATGATTTGACCAGTGAACAAACCCATGTCAAGTTGAGTGAACACTGTGGTGGTTTAAAGCACCCATGAAGACAACATCAATACTCCGTAGTTTTTCATAGAGAATGTTCTTGAGATAGGGATGACTTATCAGTGCCGCTCAGTGTGTGTTTTAAAACATCTCATTCTGGTCATATCCTAATGGATTGTTCTAGGGTTCCCTCATCTTTTCCTGGGACTGTCTGTCTTTACATGAGAAGTTACAGAGGTTTTGTGAATATCCTTTTTAATGCTTTTTTCTTTCTTTCTTCTTCTAGTGAAAAGGAAGCTTTGGAAAGGTCGGAACTTCAAGAAAATCCATCACACATTAGGGTTACTAAAGAAGAAGATGATTCAGGATTTTCCAGCTCCTCTGAGGTAAGAAGTTTCTCCTTGGAATATCAGGTCAGCTGCTTTTGTCCTCCAGGGGTTGGGGAGCCTGGCAGCAGATCAAAGCCAGTTTCAGGGGAAGCATCCTAATTGTTTGATTGGAGTGGCCCAATGAAAACATTTGTTTACAAGTCTTTGCCATACACATGGTCGGTAGTGTGGCAGAGATAAATAAGGACAGTTTTTACATATTTCTTTTGCCACTACAGAAGATAAAGACCAGAGAGTCTCCTAGGGAAGTAGAGACCAGAGTTAGCAAGGGAGGTTTGGACTAATTTTTTCAGATTGGAATCTGATCTCTTAGAGTGACCAGTATCTTAAACAGGCAAGCCCATACCAAGGTCCATTGCCAAGGAAATTCATTATTTAAGAGTGAATATTGTTTCTAGCATGATTATTTTTCTCAACTCAATTCTAGAAACATGTCCCAGCTTGTTATGCTTCAGATCATTAAAGAGTTCACTCACTGCTTCATTCTTGTTTGTTTTTTTTCTTCATACTAATATTCTCTAGTTAAAAGATGCCAAAGCCAGGAAGTTATGCCAACTCAATATGACGTCAAATAATATGTGCATTTGAAAAAAATGTATCACAGTCCTATTCTTTCTTTCTTTCTTTCTTTCTTTATTTATTTATTTATTATCTATTTCTTTGTTTCTTTTTTTTAATTTTACAATAAATTCGGTTCTACATATCAGCCACGGATTCCCTTGTTCTCCCCCCTCCCGCCCCCCTCACATTCCCCCCAGCCCAGCCCCCATTCCCACCTCCTCCAGGGCAAAGCCTCCCCCGAGGACTGAGATCAACCTGGTAGACTCAGTCCAGGCAGGTCCAGTTCCCTCCTCCCAGGCCGAGCCAAGCGATCCTGCATAGGCCCCAGGTTTCAAACAGCCAACTCATGCAATGAGCACAGGACCCACTGCCTGGATGCCTCCCAAACAGATCAAGCCAATCAACTGTCTCACCTATTCAGAGGGCCTGATCCAGCTGGGGGCCCCTCAGCCATTGGTTCATAGTTCATGTGTTTCCATTCGTTTGTCTATTTGTCCCTGTGCTTTATCCAACCTTGGTTTCAACAATTCTCACCTAATTAACGAGAAAGAGGAGGGTTTATATGAACGAGAACAGTCCTATTCTTAATAGTTGTCTCAGATGCAATTAGGAAAACCAATGTTTCTCCAATCCCATACAATCCCTTGAAAGTCTTAAGCAACTATGCTCTCTACTTGACCCATGTAGGACTCTGACATGTGCAAACACTACCGAATATTACCCAGGATGGGTTATCTTTGCCCAAAGAATATACAGCCTGTCTGTGGGGATGACGGCCAAACATATGCTAACCCCTGCCTGCTCTGTCATGAAAACCTGTAAGTACCCATATTACACCATCTCATCTTGTAGTGTGGAGGTTTCCAACTGCAATGTTGCCTACCATAGGGCTCTAATATCTGTTGTCAGTTAGTCACCACTTCAAAATTCAAAATGTGTTTATGTTTAAAATAAAAAGGATATAGTAGTATGCTTTTAATATAATTGTCTGTCTATTATTTCATACTTCAGAATAGTAGGAAAAGAGGAAAGAGTGGTGATGAGCTCACAATGATTGAAGAACATCTCTGTAAAACTGTGTAGACTCATGTAGATGATGAGTGTGTGACCATCATCCGTCTGGCATATAGGAAGAGAAAGCAGTTGAGAACCACCACATATATGGTGTCTGTACCACCCGCAATATCTAAGAGATTGTATGACTGTAAGACAGTCATTGGTTTCCCATCATCTCTAAGCCTTCCTCTTGAAGGAATTAGTACCACCCAACAGAAACTATGCTTGCATCAATGGCATGTATGATATCTGTTCTCAGCTTTATTACTGTTTGTATGTGTTGGGCAATTATCTCATCATGTGGAGTCTCAATTTCTTCCCTGGAAAAAATTGGAGACCACTCCTTAAGCTGCTGAGTTCACTGATTATTGAGAAGAACTTAGATATGAAAGTATAGGTTAAGTGCAAAGAGCTGTTTAATTCTTTCATTATTTGTTTTAGCTTGGTTGATTTTCTTCTCAAATACCAATTTTGCAAAAACTCCTCATTGTTCCTATACATATCACTCACCATCTCCCAGCCTCCCTGTGAGCAATTTTCCTTGGACCTATGCTGGCAGTGCTTCATAACTAGAAATGTGAACTATAAACTGTGTACTTACATGCCATTGTACCTGTAGGTACTGTGTGGTGATAAGACATTTTCCCATTTCAACATCAAGCTTTCATAACCTGATGTAGAGTCCTGTTATTATCTTAGTACATGGGTGGACCTGATACTTGAAGAGTTCCATTGGTTTATTGAATGTCACAAAACTCACAAAAAAATAGAAAATATCTTACCTTTGCTTTTTCTGAGTCTAAATAATTGAGGTTTAACTTTAGTTGCTTTACTATACTATTGTTATCTCCAATGCTATTGTTATCTCACCATTTGTGAGACTAGAAATTCCATTGATAATATAAAGATGTGGCACAACGTGTGGACTCAAAAATCTATGAGCTCATAGGCTCCCTGACTATATCAATGGACATTAAATATTTGTTTAAATAATGAATTAACCTTTCTAGGAATTCAGTTACTGTATATACACGGTATCTTCTACCCCTAAATCCTTTGATTCCTTTTTATTATAAACCTGAGGACCTTACATTATCAATACTATTTAATCAAATTTTTTCATTATCTATGCCAGCCTGGGGTAAACTCTAGTCAAGAAAGCTTCCTAGAAGCTCAAGTGAAGAAAGGTTAATGCACCTGGGGTGCATGCCAAGGCTAATGAAGGTGGGACTAGACCTCATAGAGAAGACTCAGGCTTTCCATGGAAGAGGAACCAATATTTACTGAAGGGTTAGAGGAAGGTATAGGGGAGCAACTTCAAATTAAGCCAATTCTGCTTCTGTGACAGACAATGGATCCTTCCCCAGCACTGCAGATGAGAAGCAGGATCTTTCTTTACAAAATTTCTTAAGTTAAAGGTCTTAAAATTCTCTCAAATATAATTTCAGGTTCTAGAAATAATTCTGTATTATTGTATTTTGTTCTATTGTCTACCCCCAAAGTTATATTATAGATACTTTATATAGCCAAATTTCTCTCTGGGATCTAATTTTCTCACCTACAAAATAAAGTCATGTGGGCTAGTGAGGTGGTTCAGCAGGTGAGGGCACTGACTGCTTGTACCTTTCTACCTGAATTCAATCCCCAGAACCCACAGTGAAAGCAGCGAACTGGTTCCCAAAAGTTTCCTCTGACCTCTACATCAGTGCTACAGTACATAAGTGCCAGTGCTCATAACACACACACATGGACACACAGGCACACACGGACACACACACATGTGGAGTGAGTCTCTCTCTCTCTCTCTCTCTCTCTCTCTCTCTCTCTCTCTCTCTCTTTCTCTCTCTTTCTGTCTCTCTCTCTTTCTGTCTCATTGAAATTAAATTTATAAAAGAGCTATGGATTAAGAAGCAAATGAGTCTGTTTTGGTTGAAATGTGATGAAATCGGCTGAGAACTAAGGAACAGAAAAGAGAAGACAAATCTAGATGATGCTAACTAGAAAATGGTTCCATGAATATTCTAGACTTTTATACTCATTTCAGTTTGTTTGGTACTCAAGTATTATCTACATTTATTTCTCATCCTTCCTGAGTATTTTCCCCATCATTGAAATATCTCTTCTTTTTTAGGATCCATCAGACTAATACACAAATACGTAGTCAAGGAAAGTGTGAGGAGAGCAGCAACCCGGAAGCAATGCCTGCTGGCACACCTGCATCTGTGAGTCACTGGCCTTTGGGTGATGGTGGTAGTTGCTGTGGGTTATGTTTTGGTTCTCTGCACTTGGAAATGAGAATTTGTCGGGCCAGATAGGTCACACTTGTAGATCAGATGACTTGAGAACTAGTCACTTTACTACCAGGATGATTAAGTAATTATTGAAGCATGTGGTAATGAGATGAAGACCAAGAGAGGCAGATAGTAACTGCTGAATTGTAAAACTTATGTTTTTGCATATTTGCAAAGAATTTAATTTCCCTCAGTGTCAAAAATTGGCCTTTTATTTAAATTTCTAACAGGATATTTGAACATACATTATTTACTTTGAAATTCTCCCTGGTGGCTCTATCTGAAGCCCATTTCCCAGGTTATATGACATAGAACTTGATAATACAGAAACCTTTAATGAAAGGTTGGTTTGAATTCTGGTTTTTAATATTTTTCATATAGAATATTTCTAGTGAATCACATACATACTCTTAATCTTTTAATGAATTATTGAAAACATTCAACATACACTAACATTAGAATATTTCTCACAGTGTCTAAAAATTAATGGCATCTATTACTATCATCATCATCATCATCATTACCCTATATTAACCCAAGAAGGAATTTAAGAAACATTCTAAAGTTTAAACTTAGAAGAAAAAGAAATATGGACACAGTTATCACTTAACTTGAATAAATAAATTAGTTTAAGTGAATGTGTTTTTAAGAAATACATTTACATGTTATTTACATCTAATAACTACTATTTTAATGTTGATTGTTACTAGAAATACTTGTTATTATACTCCATTATGATGCCACATAAAACTTGGGCAATAACAAAATTGGTAAATATTCCACTTTATTTGCAAATCTTAATCAAGCCATGTTGCCTGGTGAGGGAAAACACAGATTGGGAGATTTTCGGTTTCAGATCAACAGTGGGAAGACACACTGTAATGGGCTGAGAGCTGGAATCTTTCACCTCCTTCCCATGTAAACTTGCAACCTGTTTCCTTACTCTAGGCCTTTACACATACATGAATTAAAAAGGGTTTAACCAATTCTAGTACACTATTGTTTGTTACTTTTGCATACAAATTCTTATTGGCTTGATTCCCATTTTATTGGACGAATATACTCTTCTACCTCCTCATAATCCCACTTAAATACATGTCCTAGGGTAAAGAGATCTCAGTAATTTTCTGAAAGTTCAATGTAATAGAATAGCCTTGAACCACACTTCCCTGTAACTCTAATCTTGTGTAGGTAACTTAACAAAAACTACTTCATGTGGAACTTACCTGAAGATTATACGAAAATGGATTTCCTTAACTAATGAAGGATTGTGCCAAAGGCATGACCTAACTGGAGAATTTAGAAAGTCATTAAATTCTGATGCACAATATCCTTATCTGTGAGATGCTGCTAGTGACAGCATCATCATGAGGGAGCAGGCAATCAATAGCAGAGTTAAGCCATGATTGTTTTTGTGTCCACCTCAACATTTGTTGTATATTAGCTGCTCAGGTAATAATCATCATAACATATAGAATGTGAGCATTATTTAATATTGTTAGGTTTTGGCATGAATTAATGCATTGCTTTATGATACAGACCATATCCCTGTAGTTTCAATGAGTTCTAGCATCTAACCTATCTGTCTTCTTTTGCAGGAAAAAAATGATGCAATGATTGGTCAAAGTCACAAGGAAAAAGCTATGCCTTGATTCTGCCTACCTTCACCATCTGTGTATATAAAGAATTCTTCATTCATCTTTTTACTATAGAAAACAACACAGAGCTGTTGGTATTGGACTCACTGGTTTTCAGTCTTTCCATCTCTTTCCTTTTAGACTCAGTGACCTGAGGATGTGGAGAAATGTCCACTCAGTCTGTACTCTGGAAATCTGATCACAATGTTGTCTGCCCAACTGCCTGTTTAATAAAAGTAGAAACTCAGCAGAGCATCCTTTTTGGGATTTGTTTCTCACTGCTAGATAATAGGAATTTAAAAAAAAAAAACAGAAGCTGGATATATGGTACCCTTTGTCTTACACTGGTAGATAATTTGCTGCCATCGTTGGGAATAAGTCCCTAGAATGAAAGATGAGGGGCAATATGGGCTCTCAGGCAGCCAATACATGTGTGAAACTGTCTGCCACCATATCAGACCCTTTACCTAGTATCTGTATTCCATAAATACCATACCTCAATTACATAAGTCCTATAATTGACACAATCTAGTAATTTCTCAGACATAATTATTTACCTCTTGATAATTTCCTTTTTATTTTTTGAGATTATGCCATGGTTTTCTACCTACAGTCTGAGAAAGACTAGTAAATGAATCTACAATGTATGTAAATCTCCAGAGTGGCAATCTCCAACAGAAATGTTGTATGAGCCATATATATATATATATATATATATATATATATATATATATATATATACACTAATTTTTTTAGTAGTTAACAAAATAACTAGGTAAAATTAATTCTAATTCTGTATCTTATCTAGCCCAATATATCACGTATTAACTAAACTAATACAAATGTTTTATTTAATAAACCTTTGATATTGATGTGTATTTTCCACTATTCATAGCTCTAGTTTGGACCAGTCATGTTTCAAGTGTTCAATGGCCACACGTAGATAGATGGAGGTGGCTATAGTGGAGAATGCAGCTACACCGTGCAACAATAGACATCTGAGGAGGAACGAACATTAGACAGGGGTGGCTCCAGGCTCTCTACTGAAATGCTGCTATTCTCAGACTGTAGTTGCTGGTGTTCTGTGGTACCAGATTCACTCCATGATTCTAGGCTGAGGCAGCACAAACTCCAGAAGGCACATAGAGAATATTACATGTCTCCTAGCTACAGGAGAAAGTGTTCAGAGTGTGACTGACCTGCTTAGACCTAAGAAGTTAATTTTGTATTTTCTCTCTGCTCTTTTGTTTTTATAAATAAATCTCCACTAAGCGAAATACAATGGGATTTTATTATTGCTGTCCTTCATAATTGAGTGAAAATTAATCAGTCTCCATGCTGTATTTTTATGTGTCATGAAGAAACAATGATCAATAACCATTTGTCAATCATTGTTGGGACTTTTTTCCTGGTAATTCTGGTATGAACAAGATAAATTCAGAGATTCTCACATGTCTCTTTCTTGCTCATATGTAGGAAATCTGGAGACTCTATTTTCATGAACTTTTGAGAAACAGATGTTTATCATGTCATTTTCAATAATTTGTTGATGTCTAATCAATAAATCCTTTATATTCCACTTGTTCTTTTTTAATACAATGTGCATGAAAACTCCTTGATTTAGCCAACCCTTTATAATCATCATGAAACTTTGTTTCATGTTCAATTCATTAAAAATATTGTATGAAGCTGCATTTGGCCTGTAAGCAATATGTGAGGCACAAAAAAGTGATTTTAGAATTTAAACCTAATTCTTTTTTATATATTTAAATTTTTGTTGTTCATTTTACACACCAACCACAGATTTCCCTCTCATCCCTCCTCCCGCTCCCTCACTTTTCTTCTCCCACCCCTCATTCCCTCCTCCAACAGAGTAAGCTCTCCCATGGGGGGACAGCTAAGTCTGGTACATTCAGCTGAGGCAGGATCAAGGCCCTCCCTGCTTTATCAGGGGTGAGCAAGTTGTCCCACCATAGGTAATGGGATCCAGAAAGCTGGCCGGATCATGCAACAGGAATATATCCTGATCACGCTACCAGGGGCCCTCAAACAGACCCAGCTACACAACTGTCTCCTGGCTCTAGACTGGTCCCATGCAGGTTCCACAGCTGTCATTCTAAAGTTCATGAGTTCCTTTGAGCTTGTTAAACCTAAATCTTAACCACCAAGATATGTCATTATCTAGGAAAATGATCCAGAATGTCAAAAGAAAGGAAACAAAGACCGAAATCCAAAACACTCTGTTCCCTCGCTCTTTAAAAATAAATAAAAGGTAGATAGATAGATAGATAGATAGATAGATAGATAGATAGATAGATAGATAGATAGATAGATAGATAGATAGACAGACAGATAGATAGATAGATAACCGGCAACCTGTATTTACAGCAGTAGAAAGTGAGTCAAATTTGGACTGTAAGGCTTCAGTGTCCCTGATATAGACCAACACAGCAGTGGACACACTCATCTCCCTTATTCTCTGTAGCTTGTGCTCTCTCCACTTCCTTCCATTCCACTTAATACCAAGCAGCCCTCTGATTCTTTGCACTCTGTAATAGGAAACAATAAAATACAACACTTATGAATACTTAATATTTGCTTGAAACTTAGAAAAGTGGATGGAAAGGCTTGAATGTGTGTCCTACGCTGGTGAAGTGGATCATTAACTCTGCTGCATTCTCTCAGAATCCACAGGCTAAGGGACCCTGATCTTGCACATATGGCTTCTAAAGGCATGAGAAAGTAAATTCCTATTTTTATGAGCTATGTAACAATGGTTTTTTGTTGTGTTCTTTCCATTGTGTGACCTTTTCAGTTCCCTTTGAATAAGGTGACTCTTGTTTCTTATCCAGTTATATTATAAATGTGTCCTCAGATACCTCAAAATTTCAAAAACAAACCAAGCAAAGAATGCCCTGCTTTTCCCTCACACCTCACTGGCACACAGATGCCTTTTGCCTTCCAGTTTTATCTAAATAAATGTTGGGAGTTTTATCTAAGTAAGATGTGGTTGTAAATAATTCTTTAAGCATGGCCTATAAGCAGAACATGATAGTCAGTTGTAGAGAGATACCTGGAATCATGGGAAAGCCTTCAAGTGGCTTCTATAACTTCCAAGATGAACTATCCAAATCCTCCTGACATGCAAAGCCTCTATAAGCCTCACTCAACTTTTGCATTCTACTCCTTCCTTTTTCTAGGGACATAATTTCCTTCAATTTGTTCCTGACTGTCCTCTCCTCCTAAAAAGCAGTTTTCATAGTGCTAGAGAAACTAGGGTCCCATGCTTACATGCTGTCCCCCTGTCTACCTCCAACACTATGAAGACCATTAGACACCCTACCCCCTCTCCTTCTTTTTCCTCTTCCATCTTGCAAAATTCAATGTTTCCCTATTCTGAGTTGATATTTCCTACCACTTTCCTCTGGATACTTTGGATTTTTTTTATGTATGAATGTGTTTATTTCCTTTTTAAGATCCCAATAATACCTCAATCCTCCACCTATGTTTCCGGGATCTGCAGTTGGAGAGTCACCTGACATAGGCTTACTAAAGGGCACCTGGCAGGGCTGCACACCCTCAAATTGGCCTCACTTAGAAGCACAAGGTAAATATTCTAGAGGAATAGAAAGTGAATGAATTTCCCACTGGGCCTGAACTGGAGGGGTAGGGACTGAGTCAATGCTGACTGACTGATACTACCATCATTTGGTTTAGTCTACTCACCCAACAAGAAGAAATTAAGATGAAATCCAAGCAATAAGAAATGAACCAAAGTTTGGAGCTGGAGACTTCAAGGGCTTGCTTTTTGTACACAGTATCTACACAATATGGGATTTTAGTTTTTGTTTGAAAAATGTCTATTTAACCAAATGGCAGAATTTAAAACTGACATTATACTCAATATATCTATTTTTTTAATTTAAGAAAAATTTCCACTCATTCTACATATCAACCACAGATTCCCCCTCCCATCCCTCCTCCAGCTTCCCTACCCCCAGTTTCCCCCTCAGCCTTCCCTGCTCCATCCCCTCCTCCAAAAGGATAAGGGCTCCCATGGAGAGTCAGCAAAGCCTGTTACATTCAGTTGAGGCAGGACCAAGCCTCTCTCCACTGCATCAAAGCTGAACAAGGCATCTCACCATAGGTAGTGGGCTCCAGAAAGCTAGCGCATGCACCAGGGATAGATCCTGATCCCATTGCCAGGGGTCCCTCAAACTGATCCAGCTACACAACTGTCTCCTGTATGCAGAGGGTCTAGTCTGATCCAGTGCAGGTTCCACAGCTGTCGGTCTAAAGTTCATGAGTTGCTATGAGTTTGGTTCAATTGTCTCTGCAGATTTTCCCATCATGATCTTGACCACCCTTCCTCATATAATCCCTGTTCCCTCTCTTCAACTGGACTCCCGAAGCTTGGCCTGGTGCTTGGCTGTGGATCTCTGTATCTGCTTCCATCAGTTATTGGATGAAGGTTCTATGATGACAGGGTATTCACCAATCTGATTACCAGGGTAGGCCAGTTCAGGCACACTCTCCACTATTTCTAGTAGTTTCAGTGGGTGTCATCCTTGTGGATTCCTGGAAATTTCCCCAGCACCAGGTTCTCCCTAACCCTATAATGTCTCCCTCTATCAAGATATCTCTTTCATTGCTCTCCTACTCTGCCCCTCCCCCAGCTCAACCATCCCATTCTCTCATGTTCTTATCCCCCATCCCCTCCCATCTGTTGCTGCCTCCTTGGCCCCAGTTTATTCATGGAGATCTCATCTACTTCCCCTTCCCAGTGTGATCCATGCATCCCTCTTAGGGTCCTCCTTGTTTCCTAGCTTCTCTAGAGCTGTGGGTTGTAGTCTGGTTATCCTTTGCTTTACATCTAGTATCCACTTATGAGTGAGTACATACCATGTTTGTCTTTCTGCGTCTGGGTTACCTCACTCAGGATGATATTTTCTAGTCCTATCCATTTGCCTGTAAATTTCATAATGTCATTGTTTCTTACAGCTGAGTAGTACTCCATTGTGTATATGTACCACATTTTCTTTATCTGTTCTTTGGTTACTCAATATATCTTTAAAGTGCTTTTTTTATTTTAAGTTCTAGAGAAGAACAGAATTTCAACTGCAACTTTTTTTTTTTTACTTAGCTGTTCCTGCTGAATCATATATTTTTTATTTTTATTATTTAAAACAATTTTTAAATTTAAATAAATTTTATCATATTCTTTCCCTCACCCTAAGTCCTTCCAGATACCTGTCCCCTCCCTACACACCCAACTTTTAGTTCTTTCTTTAATAAAAAACAAGCAAACAAAATCCAAATACAGCAAACCTCCCAAAATTCCCCCAATAAATAAATAAATAAAACAACATCTAAACAGAAAAAAAAGCATGAAATAAAAGCACACACAAAACAAGCAAACAAACAAACAAACAAAAAAACCTGTAAGGAGTTCATTATACATTGGTCAACTACTCCTGAACATGAGGCCTGTCCTGGAGCAGGTGATAAACACAGTGTCACTCTAGTGGAGAAAACTGATTCCCCTCTCCCAGTAGGTATAAATGACAACTGTGTCATTTTAATACAACATATCAAACAGCTACATTGGCCCTAAAAGCTATGATTTAAAAAAAAACAAAAACTAGTGACTAAGTTTTCTTGTCGTTTTTCCCTTCTTGTCATATATTAGAAAGAGCTGTGAACTTTGCACCAGTAGTTACGTACAAACAGGAAAAAGGTATAAATCAAGGTCAAAGAAAACTATGTTATCAGTCACTTGACAACAGTCTGAGCTTCAGTATTGGTCAACAGCACTGCTCAGCATTCTTCAACAATTTATTTCTAGAATACTAAATATCTAAGTGTGGAAGAATGAAATTGAACCCTTATACATCGTGGTTCTTTGTAGGAAAATGGCCCCCATAGGCTTATATTTGAATGCTTAGTTTCCAGTGGGTGGAACTGTTTGGGAAGGATTAGATGATGTGGGCTGCGGAAGAAGGTGTGTCACTGGGGGCAAGCTGTGTGGTTTCAAAGACAGGGTGTAGGGGAAGAATTGGAAAGAAGAGAATAGAGTGGATTTTATCTAAACACATGTACATGTTTGAATGTGAAATAAAATATTTGATAAAAAGAATAAGGTCTCAGGATATGAAAGGTTATATACTAATATAATTACAGAAATTAAAGATTGATGAGGTCTTATTGACTATGTTGTCACCCATCCTCTTTGTAAATGGCAAGAATTCAGTGTTCAGGAAGAAAGTGATTACAAAAAGAAAAAGTAAGGTTCCTAAATCTCAATAATGGGAAGAAATCAAAGATAACCAGGAAGCTGATGGTTATCCCTATAAAGGACTTTGCCTGAGGTTATCCAGTCTGCACAAGTAGGGTTTTAAGCAATCCCATTCCAAACTGAGTAACCATTATCCCATTGGGCTTCTCTGCTATTTTTGTCTTTAGGAATGGAAAACATCCAAAATATAGAGCATTCTTCTCGTAATATCTTATTAGCCGCATTTATAGTAATTGGCATGCACAATTACTCTGCTCCATTAAACTTCAGATCTCTGAAAGGTGACAAGGGATGTAATTTGCACATGAGTCAAGGTTTCATGGCCATGGGATCACAGAGCATTGAACACATTGACTGAGTCCAAGTGTGATTAAGATTAAGCAAAGCTCAGATTTTGCCTCACAAACTTCAACTTTTGATTGGTAATAAATATTATTTTCAAAACTATGACTTGATTAGTTCTTCATATTTTCACACACATGGAAAGTTTTAAATATATGCACAAGAGGAGAAAATGAAACAGCGGACACTCATGTATCTTTCAGCTAATCTTGACAAACTCATGGCCCAAGACCTCAGAAGTAAAAATACAGATTTCTTCTGTGAGTAAAGTATTGCATCATTTAGGAGCAATCATGCAATAAAGCTCACTTATGTAAATGTATTGGGGTAAACAAACAAAAAAAGCTTACCAGAAAAGAAATGTGTCATTGAACATGAATATGTCCAGCCAGTGCCTGCAAACAGCCTTTACCCCATGTCCCAACATCTTTGGGACAGGAAGGTACTCTCCATGCTATCAAAAGAGAAAACATCAAGCCACCCACAAACCCTTTGATCTACAATGGAGTTCTGCCTGCAAGATAGGCTAGGGCAACAGTGTCACAAAGCTTGTGGGAGTAATCAAACAATAACTGATTTGACTTAAGGCCCACTCCACAAGATGGAATACTTACCCAAGATTGCTTGGGTGACCAGGGAACTAGGGTAAAAATCAAATAATATTGGTCTAAGAAATGAAAAAATATATTGATAACATGACTCGTAATTTGGGGGGTCCTGCAAGCTCTACTGCCTTCCGAGAAATGAACCAGGGGTGTCAAGAAAGAAATCTGGTTTAACACGACTTAGTTAGCCTGGCAGTTCAAAGTTCTGGAGTCTGACCGCCAGCGGCTTATTTTATTTTTTCACATATTTAAGCACAGTACAACTTTGGGGAAAGTTTCCTTGTGACAATTACCACAATAAAGGTTAAGGCATAACTATATAAAACTCCCTTGAAAAGTACATGTCTTTTACAAAGTGAATGTGACCTCTTCCACAAGAATTTGTTCTATTGCCTGAGAAACAATGCTCAGGATAAGGGCTTAAAGAGAAAGGATTTGTAATAAGCATAACGATGGATTCTATTAACTGGAAAATGTTCAAGATAAAGGGGATCTGGTGAAGGATGGCTCTATAGAATAGCAAAGATTACCAGGTTATTAACACATTCATTCCCAGTCTTCTGAAGAGAAAACAGGTAGGCACATCCCTTCCACTGAGGAGAAGAGTACGTGTGTTTAACATCTCTAGTTTCTCTGTTGCTGTCTGTAAGCATGTGGACCTTGTGCCTTCTACATCTAATGATATTCGATTATACACAGAGATGCCTTGTTCAATTGTCATCAGAGAAGCTTCTTCCTGCAGAAAAGGGGAACAAATATACAGACCCACAACCACATTACGTGGAGAGTGAGAGACCCTGAAACACTCAGCCCTAAATGGGATGTCTCCATCAAAACCCTTCCCTTAGAGCTCAGAGAACCTCAGGGAAGGGAAGGCAGAAAGGGTGTAAGAGCCAGAGGAGGTGCAGGTCACCAAGAAAACAAGGCCCTCTAAATCAACATGAGCAAAGTTCTTACCAGTTCTCAAAGACTGGGTCAGCATGCACAGGTACTGCACAGGTCTGCACCAGGTCCTCTGCACTCTATTGTGGCTTCCAGTTTAGTGTTTTTATGGGATTCCTGAGTGTGTGAAGGAGTGGGTCTCTGATTCTTGTGCCCTCTCTTGGGCTTTTTTCCCTCAACTGGTTTGTCTTGACCAACTTCAGTGTGATAGTTTATGTTTTAACTTACTCTATTTTGTTTAGTTATATTTTAAAATATGAATGAATGAATGAATGAAAAACTAGACATTAGGGTAAAGATTGACAACTGAACTGGCTTTTATACTTGCTGGGAGAGGGAAAATCAGTTTTTCCCATAGAGTGACACTGGATATATCAACCTCTCCAGGATAAGCCTCATGTTCAGGAGCAGTTGATCAATATATAATGGGCTCCCCAGTTTTTTTATCGTGTGCTTTTATTTGATTACAGTTTGTTTAGGGGAGTTGTTTGTTTGTTTGTTTCCTTTTCTTTTGGGTGCTTTATTATTGGGGTTAAAAGTTGGGTGGGAAGGGAGGAGGGAAGGATCTGGAAGCACTTGAGGAAGGGGAAGAATATGATCAAAACACATTTAAATTTTAAATTTGTTTTAAATAATAAAAAGAAAGAAATGTGTCCTTATATCTGTAAGGGCTCATCTGAAAATTTAAATGAAAAAATTAATTTTTGCCTTAGAAACAGTGGACAGCTCTCAGACTTGAAGATTTAGTCTAGGATTGAAAAAAGTCTGTGCATGAGGAGCTCAGCTTGCAGAGAGCAAAGTTTTCTTTCAAATTTTCCTGACTGTGATTCACAGCTAAGACAAACCAACATACAACCCCCTTGGCTCAGCCCACAGAACTATTTATTCTGCTTTCTGGAAGGATGTAGCACTTGATTCAAGAATCACAAAATAACACCAATTTACATCTTAATGTATATGTTTGCTTACTTGAAATAGGCACAGAGATTTATATTGCACCATAATTTTATCCTATTCTATTTTCTTAGGGTTTGTTTTAAAATAGTGGAAGTATAAAACAAATTTTGCAGCTCCTTAGAGAATTAGAATTACAGATTGCAAACAAACATTTTCACTGTTCAGTCTCAACATCAGTGCTTCATTTTAGCAAGTGAGAGGGGGTCTGTGACTGTGTGATCAGACTTGTGCATCAGCTCCAACAGTGACAGAAGCAGGCATACATCAGTTCACACATCTCAGAACAGTGCAAATGAGAGCCGAGCCTCTCCTGTACACTGGCAAAGCCCTTCCATTAAGACATTCTGTATGTGGAGTTTGTTGTCCTAAGTGAAAGACAGCCTTTGAAAAGTGATAAAAATTGAGGGGACAATCAGACAGACCTAAGTGAGTTAGTTAATCATCAGGGCCACATTTTAAGGACTTTTTAGGTGTTTTCCTTCTTATTTGTAGGTTATAGTTTTTTTTTTTAATTTTCCCCCATCTTGATAATTCCTGTTACATATTTTTTTTCCAGAGCTGAGGACCGAACCCAGGGCCTTGCACTTGCTAGGCAAGCGCTCTACCACTGAGCTAAATCCCCAACCCCCCGTTACATATTTTTAACAATTTAATTTTATATTGTAAAAATTACATGTATATTTATTAACATTGACATAAATATCATTTCATTGCTCTTTTAATAAAGAATATATTAATATATACAATTATGCAGATGGGGCTATGAATTTTATTAAGAGCACCTTGGCCAGTCCAAAGAATAAAATAGATCACAGATTCTGTTACACAAATCATTGGTCAAGAGCAGAGACTGGGCAAGTGTGGCTAATGCAGTCCTGAGACTTCCAGATAACCTAATAGAAGGAAACACTTCATCCTCTAATCTATGGTGGAAAGAACAATTTTGTGGCATTCAATGGCTTTTCTGGGAAAGAGAAACATCTGCTGAAATCTAAAGGAAAGAAGACCTTTGGAAAGGTAGAATGGCTGTCCCCCCACAGTTCTTTGACTCTGAAATAGAGGAGTGAGTTTCTGCATAACGACAACGGAGTCATAGATCAGTCTTGGGTTACTAGAGTTTTCCCCATCCTTGAAACCTGTGTTGTGCAATGGAAGAATTTGTTTTTGGGTTTGTTGATTCAAAGTGACATTGGAACAACGAAATGGAATTATTTCATAGCTAACAATGGGATCATGTCAGCCAACGAGAAAATTTTATGTTGTCACTTTAAAATTAATACAATAGATGATAAGAAGCATAGATTGGGGTTCCCCAATACAGGTCTGATCATTAATCAATATCTATTCTATTCTCTCAATATTAGTTCTAGTGGGATTTGGAAGGGTATGAAAATGCTAAAGATATTTTGGCCTTTTTTCTTCCACATACTATCTGTTGGTTTTTTTTTTCCTGAAAGCTTCAAGATTAAATAATGTTTACAGACTAGTGTTACTGTTTACATCTGTTGAATGAAGCTGTGTGGTTGCAATACGCAATCATCTTTATCTTATAAAGTTGGTACTCACTTTTACATAGTTGATGCACTGGATCTCTGGGTTTTATTGTTTCATTTCTCAATTCTGATGAGAGTAATACAGTAGCCATCATTAACACTCTAATGTCTCAAAACTCAGAAAATTCAAGTATTGGAAGTTACTTTCTTGGGCTTGCATAATTATTTACTTAGTGATTTTTTTCCTGTCTGAGGCATTGGCTACATTAGAGATAGAGATATATAGGCCATTTGTTTCAACCTTGTGTTTCCAGTGTTCCTTCCTGGTTCTGACCAATCAAAATCCCAGTCTCCACAAGGCCTATGGGACTCACCCAATCAGTGATGAGCTGTTAATAAATTTGTCCCTAGTGCATGAACTGGCTTTTTGGAGCTCATTTCCTATAGAGGGATATCTTGCTCAGCCTCAATACAGGGGGGAGGGGCTTGATCCTGCCTCAACTTGATATACCAGATTTTGTTGACTCCCCATAGGAGACTTTACCCTCTCTGAGGAGTGGATGGGGGGTTGGGAGGAGGGGAGTTGGGGGGTGAGTGGGAAAAGGGAGGGGGAACTGTGGTTCATATGTAACATGGAAAAAAACCTTTTAAATAAAATAAAAAGTTGCAATAAATCAAAGTAGAAACATTTAATTATTTATTCTCAAGTGGAAAGTAATTTCACATTCAGTATTATTATTAATTTTTAGACACAGAGTTAAACACATTTGTTTGCATATGCAGAACTCCCATAAAAACACAAAACCAGAAACCATAAAAAGGACTTGCAAGGTTGAAAACAAAGAAGCAACAGAAAGCCCTGACAAAGCATTATGAAGCAAAGAATGTCCAAAAGTGCCATTGAGTTCATTTTGGCCAACTACTGGTGAGCACGGGGCCTTGCCTTAGTGGTATGTATGTGTAGTTAGACTCTATTGGAGGAAACCAATTTCTCATTTGTAAATGGTTATCAGTTGGAGATAGCTTCTGGGTTAGGGACGTGGGCTTAGGTCCACTTCCCCTCTCAGCACTGGGATCCCATCTGGCCAAGGACTGTGCAGGCCCTGTGCATGCTGCCATAATCTCTGTGGGTTCATATTTGCACCATCCTGCTGTCATTTAGGAGTCACTATTCCCTTGGTGTCCTCTACCCCTTCTGACTCCTAAAGTTTTTCTGCCTCTTCCACAGGTTTCCCTAAGCCCTGAAAGTAGGGGATTGATGGAAACATCCCATTTAGGATGGTCTCTCATTCTCTACACCTTGTCCAGCAGTGGCTCTCTGAATTTATTTGCACCTACTATAGGAGTAAGCATCTCTGATGATGGCTCAGAATGACACTGATCTGAGTATCACAGAATGTTGTTAAGAGTCATTTTATTGCTGTGTTCCTTCGGCAGAACAGTTGTATTTTGTTTTCCCCTAAGGCCCCTGGCCTATCTAGTCTTAGGTTTTGGGCCACATAAACAGTATCAGGTATGAGTTCCATCTCATGAAGTGGGCCTTAAGTCCAATCAGATATTGGTTGGTTAGTCCCAGAAGCTTTGAGCCATGATTGCCATAACACATCTTGCAGTGAGGTCCCCATGGTAGATCTAAGGGTTTGTAGCTGGATTAGAGTTTTCCTTTCTCCTTTGGGAGAAAGTATCATGAGCACTGACCAGTAGGGGGTGAAGTTCCCATGTAGGCACCAGCTCAGCTTCTCCATGTCTAATGATTTATGTAGGTGTTGTCTTCAGAAATAGTCCTAGGCATCAGTTTATGAGGAGCAACCAATAGCCTTGGCAATAGCCTTGGTTTCTTGGCAATAGCCTCCAGGTCTCTATGGTTGGGACTGGGATTAAAGGCGTGTGTCACCACGCTTGGCTGTGTCCTTGAACTCACAGACACTCTGCCTGCCATGTGATCGGATTAAGGGCATGTGCTACCACCGCCTGACTTTTGTTTATGGATGGCTATCTATGTCCTCTGATCTCCAGGCAAACTTTATTTATTAACATACAAATAAAATATCACCACAGTGGTTGTTTGGGAGTTCTCATGGGGTCCCTTCAACCAAAAATTCAATTATGTGACCCATTCCTGGAACTGGAGGCTTCATTTGGTGATGCAAGATGTTCATTTGGGATGCCCTCTCTCCATCTTCCCTCACAAGTATATTTAACAATGAATGAGTCTATGGCTCTGACCCTATGACACCTACACCAATAGCCATGACTAAAAAGCCATCAAAATTAAAGCACGGGGAAATTTCTACAATGCAGAGGGAAATCACTTTCCATGTGGGCAAAATACTGTTGCCAGATGTGTTTCTACATATGTAAGCCTTCATAAATAGTGAAATGCCTCTTCTTTCTGAACTGGGGAGTAAATCATTCACCTAAGATTATTACATTATTGTCAAAGTGGCCTGCAATATAAATATGGCACGCAAAGTAGATAAAAGCATCATTGGCAAATACTGGTTTTACAGAACCACGTGTTTCATTACAACAGTTTCACTCATGCGTATAATGTGTTTAGTTCATAATCATTCCCTCCATTGCCCTCTCTTCTCACCCACCTTCTAATGCCCTTTCTCACCTCCAATAGTCCACTCTCTACTTTCCTGTCTTTATTTCTTTAATCTAGCTTTCTGCATATGGAAAGCTTTCATATTTTAGGTGACAAGCATATCAAAATATTAAAACAGAGTAAGATACATGAACCAAGGCAAATACAAATCTGTTATTAAAGAATTTTAATAACAATTAAAATTCAGAATCACCATAATTACCAACAATTGAAAAATATTAATACGGCCAGGCAGTGGTGGCACATGCCTTTAATCCCAGCACTCGGGAGGCAGAGCCAGGCGGATCTCTGTGAGTTCAAGGCCAGCCTGGGCTACCAAGTGAGTTCCAGGAAAAGGCGCAAAGCTACACAGAGAAACCCTGTCTCGAAAAACCAAAAAAAAAAAAAAAAAAAAAAAAAAAAAAAAAAAAAAAAAAAAGAAAAATATTAATACGATTATCACTCACATATGTAATGAGCTATGGCCTAAAACATATAAAGGCAAGCTTTAAATGATTATTTGAAACTATTTGAAAATGTGGCAGTTTAGTTTTCTTTGGAAAAAAAGCAAAAAACAATGTACACTGAAAAACATGATTGACTATTGGGATAAACAGTGTATTGTGTGTCATTATCTGGATATCTGTTTAGTTTTAAAGTGGAATAGTTAAGTCAACATTTTTAACACTTCTTTTGAACTTGTGAGACTCCATGTCATTTTTTTTTAAGTTTATCTTCCAAATTCTCTAAGTGAATATGTATTGCCTTCATAGAAGGAAACAAAATGTTCTTTACAGAAAACCAGAAAGAAGCAGAAAACTCGGGCCACCAAAGGAGCCCAACCATGCTAACACTATCCCCATTAACAGTGCAAAGGCTCAGGTTGCCTAAGGGACAAGGCTGTACCCACTGCAGATGGCATCAGTGGATCTCATGCACCACTGCAAATCACCGCTCCAGCCTTCTCTATCTCAGATGTTTGTGTTTTTTTCATTCTGCCTGAGAAGTCTTAACTGTTGGGGGATATGTACTGTGTTTGGCTATGTTCTTTCCAACTGTAGCACGCATGCTCACATGCCACCCTGGCTGCCCTATCTAGGAATCACTTCTCACCCCCCTCAAGTCCTTTTCAACATCCCCTGCTGAGATCTGACCTTAACCTAAGTGGAATCATGATGGACCTACAAGGGCCTGCTCAGCCCAGCACACAATGCCTCAGTGCTTTTTCCTACGCAGCTAATATCCTCTCAGGAGGTCCCAAAACTTAAGTTTTAAAGAACAGGTAACAGCAAAGGAGAGCTCATTAACTTAGTCTCCTCCTTCTACGGTGGGTCACCTGTGGCATAGGGCATGAAAGAATCGGAGTGAAGTTGGTGTGATTTGGACTGTTGCTGCCCCCCATTCCTGAAGAACTAGAAAAGATAGTAGGATAAGATAGTGATGTGCTTAGCAAGACCATGGTGCCCAAAGTTGTCTCAACATCAGGCAAGGCAGGAGTCCTGGATATTCTGCCAAAAATGTCCAATCATCGTGGAGAGTGCTATTCTCTAGAGACAGTATTATGTCTTGGATAATAGAGCTTTGGTTGCCCTGATATGGGGACATGGTGAAGGTTTTTCGTTTTTGTTTTGGTTGGTTTGGTTTTCTTGTTTTTCAATATCCCAGAATACCCTCCAAAGTGTTTAATATTCAGTCAGAAGATTCTCGACATAGCCAAGTTTGCCTGTAATGTCACTAATCTTATCTTGATTCAAAGACTCCGTCTCTACTTTATGAGAAAATATAGACTCTCACCCCCTATTGCTCCAGTAATGCCCCATTTTGGTTTTTTAACATTTCATAAAAATAAATGTGGATGAAATTTGGGGTAAGGAGTTTCTTTTTCAAGAGATGTAAAATGCCTCCACACTAGAATAGTACAGTTGTTCACACAGAATAGAAGCTTCTGCTCCCCCGCTTCCCTGTTTCCTGAGTATTCACAGGTCTGCCACTGAACTCAATAATTTTAATCTTTTGACTTTTTAGATGATTAGTCAAGGTTTAACTTTCCCTATACATTTATTTTTGAAGTGGGGAAGAACAGGCTTTTAAATTGGAGTGTGCAGTGGATTGATCTTTCAAGAGTTGTTTTAGCATTGTGATGATGTCTCCTGCGGAAATTTTATCAAAAGGTGGTATCCTGAACCAGCTTCTCAGAACAGCATTCCAAAGATATACCAGAAGGAAAAATGGTCAAATATTCCCAGGTACTATGGTCACTTTTGTTCTTCATCATGCTACATTTGGTGCTCCTGTCTGGTGAGTAATTTAGCTTTTCCACTAGGAATATAAATTTTTGTGGGTGTTAACATTGTAATCTGAAAGAAAATGCTTTGAATTAAAAATGTTTTTTTAATGAAAAATGTATGTAAATATAGGTACAAACACCTACATACTTGCTTATCCATATATATATATGTTTAGAGAGACAGTGAGATCTGGGTCAGAGAGGTAAAGTTTGGTTTTCCTGGCTATGACGTGCAGGTTGTGGGACCTGTTGCATGGGGAAAAGGAGGCTTTGATATTCAGGGAGGTAGTTAGTGGGAAGTGGCCAGCAGTATGTCTTCATGCAGCATACACCTCGAAAACATTTGAAAATGCCCCACAGTGATCTCCAGTGGCCCAGGACCTCTGTGGTCTTTCTAGAGAAGAGATCATGCTGAAAATCACAAGAACAGAATTCTCAGTTTTTCACACATCTATCATGAACTACTGAATATTAACAAGGTGTTGTTTCCTCCCCTGCAAAATGCATGGTCCAAACCAAAAAACTATCAAGTTCTAATGTTTCCCCCATCTTTCTCAACTACCTGCTACACCAGCTCTGAATCCTCCCCAGCTTGGATAGTATTAATCAATGAAAGTGTTTCTCTGGCATGGCACCCTCCTGAAGTGGTGACACCCTGGTCCCCTCTGCTGACTATCTATAGCAGCAGGAGTGCCGGTCCATATTTTGAAAGGGGTGAATAAACATATAAATGATATAGTGTTTTCAATCAAGATTACCCAGTAAAATAGTAGAGCTTTTTTTTACTTCAGTCAGTAGATCAGGCTATGATTTATCAGTAATTAAATTCTGTAACATATTTACGTAATCTCTAGTTCCAGGTGCTCGTGTTTGGTGGCCACCACATGGAGTTATTAAGGTAATTGCCTACTAGGCTTTCTAGGATTCAGATTCAAATCCAATCTTTAAAAGATTTTTTTTTTTAAAGAAATTGTGTGTAGCATTTTACCTGTTTTTATATAAGTGTGCTGCATATGTGCCAGGTGCCCACAGTGGCCAGAAAAAGACACTGAACCTTCTGGAACTGGAGTTACCAATTGTTATAAGCTTTTGTGAGGGTACTGGGAACTGAACCCTGGTCCTCTGCAAGAGCAACAAGTGAGCCAGTGCTTTTAAACATTGAGCCATCTCTCCAGGCTCTGAAGCAAATAGTTTATTTTATTTTATATATCTGTTCTTTGAGAATTTCATACAAGTATACTATGTGTCTTCGTTTTTCTACTCCTGGGCCCTCTCTAACTTCTCTTAGACCCCCACTTTCCCCTACTAACTTCCTACCTTTTCATTTTTCTCTTCAAACCCCACTAACTCAAACTACTGCTGCTCATGATCACATGGGTATATGACTCATAGACTGCCCCTGCTCCAGCGAATCTTATTTTTTTAAAAATCTGTCATTTTACAAGTTTAGCACAACAATGAAATTTACGAAATTCTTTAAGGTCTATTCACATGAGGGTTACCGGCCCTCAGTTGGTTAGAGTCTACAATAGAGTGATCTAAACTGGGAACCAAGTCAAATGTACACACACACACACACACACACACACGAGAGAGAGAGAGAGAGAGAGAGAGAGAGAGAGAGAGAGAGAGAGAGAGAGAGAGAGAGAACATCCCAAGGTATTTAACTATTTCTGAATGGTGACAGCTTCCAGTTGCCAGCTGTGAGGGACCCACAGACTTGAATATTCACAAAGCTCTGGAGGAGTTGTGCTTTTGTATAGAGAGGGAACAGAGCACATTCTTCTAGGCTGAAAATATGGAAAGTAGCAATCTCTTGGATTCTAGAAGCAAGAAAATGTAAAAAAAAATCTGGGCATAGGCTCAAATTGTGTTTGCAGCTTGTGTATGAGTGAAACAGAATGGTGGGTTTTTTTTTTTCTTTTGGTTTTTTGCCTTTTTCTTTTTGTCTATCCTGCTCAGCTTTGTGTGCATTGTGGGGCCAACACACGTTTGATTAGTGAAATAAAAGATAAATTGAAGGTCATTTCTTTTGTGCTTTTATAGATTTGCTTTATAGTATTCTTTCACTTTAGAAGTACTTGTGGGCCGGGCAGTGGTGGTGCAGGCCTTTAATCCCAGCACTCGGGAGGCAGAGGCAGGAGGACCTCTGTGAGTTCGAGACCAGCCTGGTCTACAGAGCGAGACCCAGGAAAGGCGCAAAGCTACACAGAGAAACCCTGTCTCGAAAAACAAACAAACAAACAAACAAAAAAATACTTGAGCTTGCACTTGTTTTCCTTCGTGAATTTAGATGTTTTCTTTCCCCTCACTATAGTTTACCAGACCGGTAGGAGTTCCTGACCACAAGCCATAATACTTATCAGACCACAGAACAAGATACGTACCTACCTGCAGAGTGGAGATAGACTCCAGTGCCGTTGCCCTGTGCGGACAGAGTAGAAGAGCCTCGTGACATTGGAACAGGATTCGGACTCGCTCAGATGACCCTAGTACAGTCCACAAGTGACCTATTGTTTCAGCATGGTTCTAATTACAGTTTTTTTTCTGCTCAATTTCAGATCAAGTGTCCTTACAAGAAAGTAAACTTGAGCTGGTTTAATAAAACAGTGGACCCTTGCCCCAACTTAAAGCAGCCCATCTGTGGCACCAATTTCGTAACCTATGATAATCCCTGCATCTTATGTTTTGAGAGCTTGTGAGTATTTGGGGCCGGGGGTGGGGGGAGAACTAAGACTAAGCTTGTTGGTTGAGATTTCTGTCCACCCTGCCCACCACCAAGGCCAGCAGCCATGAAGCCTGTCTTTCCGATTTGCAGAGACAGCAATTGGTCCCTCTTTAGAAAAGCCATAGTAACCGAAGGTTTATTGGCATATAGGGTAGACTCATTAGACTGAACAGTGCCCCTTAAGTGCTTTCTCTGAGTCCTAATATCCCCGTAATTGATGGATTCCCTACAGAAATTCTAAAACACCTTCAACCCTCACCACTTGGATTTTTAAAACAAATTTTACTTTTATCTTCTGTTAGATATTTTCTGCTGCTTCTATGTCTAAAACTTCCAACTATACTAGAATAACAGCAGACTTTGGTCCATTGCCTGGGATTGATTACTCAGATATTTGGATTTACATGAGAGGAAATCAGTCATTAGACATCCAGATTGCGATGCCACAGTGATTTTAGCTGTGATCTATGTGAAGCAGTATATTTTATAAGAAGAAAATCATTTCTTGTGGTGTCAGATTGGAGCCCTTACTCCAGCAACCCTTCAGTAATTTTGTACAAGGAGCAAAGAAGAGACCACACAAGCCCCTGGGCATCCCACTAATTACTAATTTAGCCACAGGATGAGGGTGTTGAATGATAGCTGATAGCACTTATAGCTTATACATCACAGACTCAGGCCCAACCGGACAGATTATTTTCAAAGAGCCTCTAAGTATTTTCAGTGACAAATGCCCTGGCCTTTGCTCTAAGCAATTCCCTTTATAGTCGGTATCCTAATTTCCCAAAGTAAAATGTCTTAATGAAATGCTTCTTATGCCTCCACTTAGGAAATCTCATGGGAGAATTAGATTTTATCATGATGGAAGGTGCTAGGTGAGTGAACTTGGATGTGCAAGAAGATATCTTTCACTCCTGTCCAGCACAACCACTTCCTTCTTATGTGTTATCCATCTTTCTGCCTTCCCTTGCATAGATTCTTGGTGACAAAGTCCTGCTAGAAGCTGATGACTCCAGGGTCCTTCTATGTTTTCCTTGATATATAAACTATTCTGGCCTGGAAATGTAGCTCACTTGTAAATCACCATCTCACAGGTCGGAGGACTCTGGGATCAATCTGACCACTACAAATAAACAAGCAAACATGCCTTAACATCTTGACTGGTGTCGTGTGTCTGTGTCTCAGATCTTCATAGTAGAGCTGATTGAACATTTGAACCTTAGGTCAAAGACAAATAGTACATTTTATCAGCTCTCATAACATTTTTAACAATGGCCTTATTTATGTAAAACCTCTATGGCTTCTCCAGATCAAATTCTTTTAGATTTCACTGTCATTTTAAAAATTAATCAAATTATAGTACCTGGTGGTTCTCCTAATCAATCCCTGTTGTCCAGCTTTTAAATTGCTCATTAAATATTTAAACTTTTCATTATTTATATCTTTTTGATATGTAGTCTTGCTGTGTTGTCCCGGTCAGCCTTATGTCCAAGTTGATCTCAAATTTGAAATCCTCCTGCCTTAGCCTCTCAAGCATTTGTACCCAGCTGGAATAAGGTCTGAGTCTTGATACATAAACATCTTTACATGTCTAACATGGCCCTGTTTCTTTGATGGCCCTACTTTTCTCCATAGAAGAAGCATACATCGTTCATACCTATGAATGTCCCATTGATCATTTTTCTTAAATTCTGATGACACATTTTATCCTCTGGAGTATGTAAGAATATATGTCTCTGCAAGTCATAATACCTCATTTGTGTGCATGTACACGTATTTCCTAATATGGTCATCAGACTGGTATGCACTCAAGTGCTATCTTCTTTCAGTAGCTTGGCCACATCTGGTCTGGGAGAAAAATGACTTTTTTACTTGTCAGTGCTCTGTAAGCTTGCATCTGTTTGATGGCTCTGTGGTGCATGAAGGGGTACGGTGAAAACGAAATCACCTCAGATATTTAATCTTTAGAATTTGAAAGCAAAGAGCCTTGGGGGAAAAGGAGGTATTCTGCCTTCATAGCATGCCAACTCCCATTACATCAAGTCCCTGGGACAGGAACATCAAGAGCTCTAGGCATGGTTGTTTCCAAATGCTACTGATTTTATATCAGCTTCATGAATCTCTTCTTTAAAAGTCCAAATCCCACATTAAGGTCACACAGTGAATTTTTTAAGTAGGCGCTGTTGGCATCCTGTGAAAGATCTGGGTTCTGTAATCTTTTTATTTGCGTATTTCTCTCCAAAACAGGCAGCAATCTGCAATCTGTTGAACCCTTTCCATAGCATGGTTCTGAGAGTTAGGCTCTCCTTCCTCTCAGCTCTGTGTCCTCAGTTCAGGGTAATACCAAATGGGTTACTCCTTCTTACTCCTAAAATCGCCCATAATGTGAATGCCCACGCCAACCATGCAGATAACTTGGGGCTCAAAAACAATATCCTTCAATGTCTTGTGCTATTCAGTCTAATGCTGTCTTAAGTTTTTACCTACTACATCACAGATAGTTTCTCTGAGAACGTATTGTCAGAAAGGAAAGTAAAATGTCTTTATCATGCCACTTTACTTATTTTTCCTCCAGAATTTTCTAAAGTTTGCAGTAGAATATAATGCCATTCCTTTCCGTAAGAATTCCAAAGGACAAGACTATTCCGTAAGAATACAGGTGATTTTAGCAAACAGAAACTTGTGTATGTAAAAATATGCTAAACATAACTGGTAAAAGGCTTTGATGCTATTTTTTTTTTCTGTAGACATTTCTAAAGAGAGAAAAAAAAGATCAACATGTGTCTAAATGTGAGATTATCTTCTAGTGTGACTCAGGCATAGTCTCTCTACATCTCTCAAGGCTGCAACACAGAAAGCGATCTCTGCCTTCAGAATCCTAGCTCTAGAAGTCACTAGTCACTGCTCTCGGCCTTTTCTTCCCTCCCACACTCACTCTTTCCTTCTCTTTTGTCCCTTGTCCTCTTCTTCCCCATCCTCCCCCTCCTCCTCCTCCTCTTCCTTCCTCTCACGTTCTCTCTTGTCTCTCATCTGCTACTAGATGATTACTTTCCTCTTTGGGACCTTGTTTGAAATTTTTAAATATGTTACTTAAACATATCACTTCTCAGCCTTATGGCCAAGACCAAGTGTTTTCATCGAGACATATAACTTTTAATCCTGTAGTTCCTAACCACTTCCAGGCTTCTCCTGTTCTCATCTTACCCATCCCACAACCTCAGACTCATAGTCATCCTACCGTCTATGTACCTTAAATATCTACATCATGAGACCACACCATCATCCTAGCACCAGATACTAGATGTCTTCATTTCTTTGACATATGGAATCTTTAATCATTTCATACAAATTTAAGTCCTTTTTTTTTCTTCTTTTAAATTTGATCCTTCATGTTTTCATACAATAGAAGATAAATTAAATGTTCTCTCTGAAGTCCTTAATACTAAAGCTGAACTTCTATCCGTAATGTCTACATATTCTTATTTCATCATAGGCATGGATAATATTATACCTTCAAGTATTTATTTATATTATACCTTCAAGTATTTATTTAATTCAAACTATTGTGTTTTAGTAGGTTTTGATATTCTTCTTATTTATCTCAGCCTCCATCTTATTCATCAAACCATCATTCTTTTAACATTGCATGAGCAGTTAAACACAACCTGTTAAAATCACTACCCATTGTGAATAACAACACACGTTAGCATCTCAGTCTAACACATAAGGCAAATTGCTTGCTCTGCTACACTAACTATCAAGAAAGTCAACTGTGAAGAAGCCTTGAAGGACTGGGACCAACTTCTATCTGGCCATCAGGTGGCAGTAAAGTACTGCAGCTTAGAACAACACCTTGGAGGACATTTGCTTGATCCTGTGCAGTAAAGGTGTCTTGGAGCAGATCGAGTTGTGCACATTCTGTAAGCTACAGACATCTCCTAACTTCACAGGACAATGCTCTTGTCCCCAGAAAGGTGACAGTGGCTGATATACATCATGTTTACCTTTTACTAAGGTCTCACAATGGGGACCAACACACTTAGGGAAAGTTTGCAGCAGAATATTCTAACCAATGGGTGTTCTAGCAAATGGCATGTTTATAAGTAATTTTAAAATTGCTCCTCTAATTCTGTGAAGTTCCTTTTAGTTTTAGGTTCTTGTTAGTAACAAGTTCAGTAAGTTAACTCCAAGGCACAGACCTGAATAAACTGTTTCTCATACATTTTCCAATCATGATTTAGGAATGACGGGGGCCTTGGCTTATTTAAACAAACAAGAACATCCATTGTTAGTAAAAAAAAAAAAAAAAAAAAAAAAAAAAAACATACAGATGACAACCAAAAAACCCACACAGTGTTAATTTCCCTTAACTTAAAATTTGTTTATATGATATTTTGATAGCTCATAATTGTACACACTTATAAGGCACAATATGATGTTCTGAGCACTGTATTTTGTGGTGAGATAGTTGGAATTTCTTCTCATATGTTTCAAAGGAAGGTAACTAAATTGGGCTGCTGTGAAACTGATCTCAGAAACTTATTATTCTCCATTGACACTAAAATTAGTATCTCCTGACTAATGTATGTTCCCTCCAAACTCCACTATGCATATTCCTGTCTCCTTCTATGAGTTTGATCTGCTTGGACTCCACATGTAAGTGAGATCTGGCAGCTTTTGTTGGTCTTTACCTAGCTAATCTCACTCATTTTTCTAGCTTTTTTCATGATGTTGCCAATGACAGAATTTCCTATTTATGAAAAAACCAATCTCCATTGCTTAGTTCTTACCTATCCATTGGTGAACAAGCTCTGAGGTCAATTTCCTATTTGTCCCTTGGGACTGACATTACAGAAACGGTACTGTTTCTATCTCGTTAAGCACTCAGGATTTTTATCAATGCATAGAAACTACATACTCAGTGTAGGCATGTATCTGTACTCATCCATTCAGAGTAAACACTACTTGTCACTGTGTTATATCTGGAGACCTCTAGGTCTTCTCTTCTAGTTTGACTTTGTCACCTATGTTTTGGGCTCCCATTCAAAAATATCATGGCCCAGGCCAACAGCATGGAGCTTTTCCCTGTGACTATTCTAGGTTTCAGATCTCACAGGTTACACTTTAGTCTATTTTTATATAAGGCAGGAGAATATTTTCCTCCCATCTAGCACTGGATCTCTTAGGCAGCCTTTCCACACTCTGCTAACCACTATTCTATCCTCAGTTTGCATGAAAAGAACTTTTGTGTGTGTCAGTTCAACATGTGCATGGTATCATACAGTATTTCTTTCTATGTCTGAATTATTTCAGTTAATGTAATGAATTTGGGGTTAATTGGTAAAGTAAATAATGATATCTTATTTTTATGGCTGAGTAGTATACTGTGTATGTGTATCCTATTTTGTATCCTTTAATTCATTCTTCGAGAATTCCACATGTGTATACAATGCATTATCATTATAACCCTTCCCCCTCAAACACTTCCAAGACCACATCATTATTGCACCCATGGGCATGTCTTGCCAGAACAGTGGTTGTAGCTCACAGTGTTCTTCACAGGGTAATAGTTTTGATGACTTTACTTCCATCAGTAGCAAGGACAGTACATTCTGGACGTAAGAATGCTAGCCAGTAGAAAGGATATATCTAAGTAAATATTTTGATTTCTCCACATCATCTGACCCAACTGTGCGATGTGTTAAGCAATAGGCCTTACCATATCTGCTGTTCTGACCTACATCTCCTTACTTCCTTCACTCATTCCTACCATAGTAACTAGTCTATTGTTTCTCTGGCTCTAAATGCTTGACATATTCTCTTTTGACCACTTATATGTCAGACTAGGAAATATTATCCTTCTGTTTGTGGCTTAGATCACTGGTCCACATATTTTCCAAGCATAACCATATTGTGGTGAATGGTAAGATCTCTCATTGTTATTTTACATCTATCATAGTTTATTTATCCATTTGTCATTTGACAGACACTTAGATTGTTTCTGTAACTTGGATTTTTTTCTATTACAATGAACATAGAAGTATGTAACTTGAGGAGTTGATTATCTCACATTCTTTGAGTGCATGCCCAGAAGCAGACCATGAGTCATATAGCACAAATCAAATCAAAAGCAAGTCAAGCAAACTCAGATTGATTTGTTATTTTTGAGAGGCAAGAATACCTAAGGTCTACCCATTCAATGAAAATTTTAAATACAATTAAACTCATAGAAAAATACAACCTGCCAATATTGAACTATGAAGCACTAGAAAAGTTTAACCAATAAACAAAAGAGTTAAATTAAAAATTAAGGTTCATGGACTCTGGACTGACAGCTAGGGAGCCTGCATGGGACCAACCTAGGCCCTCTGCATGTGTGTAATAGTTGTGTAGCTTGGTCTGTTTGTAGGGCTCCTAGCAGTGGGATCAGGACCTGTCCTTGGCACTTGAATTGGCTTTTGGGAACTCAATCCACAAGCTGAATTGCCTTGCCCAACCTTGATGGAGGAGGAAAAGCTTGGCACTGCCTCAACTTGATATGCCATGCTGTGTTGACTCCCATGGGAGGCCTGCCCCTTTCTGAATGGAGATGATGGAGGAGGAGTTGGGGGGTGGGGGTAAAAGGCTGGTAGGAGGAGGGAACAGGAGAAGAGGAGGGAGGGGAAACTGTGGTTGGTATATAAAATAAATGAAAAATAATTTAATAATAATAAAAAAGAAATTAAGTTTTCCCAACAGGAAAAAACCAGGAGGAGTTCATTTTCAATTTGAAACCTATAAAATATTCAAACAATAGTTAATTCTGCTACTTCTTAAATTCCTCTCCTTAAATAGAACTAGAAGAATTATTTCTAAGCACATAATACACAGCTAGTACAGTAACAATAAAGCCAGGCAGATGCATAACTTCAAAAACAGAAATGACCGGTTACTAACTCTGATGGACATTGATGCAAAATACCAAATAAAAATACTAGAAGAGATCTCAAAAAAATCAACAGATTATACATTATGACTAAATATAGTTGTTCTTTTTCTATATCATGTAAGTCTTTAGCATTATGTTAATGTTTTTCTATGTTATGAAAAAGAAAATTAAAAATGAAATGACTGTGTTTTTTATATAAGAACATTTTCAAATCATAACCTTCTTTCTGAACAAAATTTCAGAGCACTTTAATAATAGTAGAAAAGGTACTTATCATAAAAAGACCATCTACAGAAAATTGACAGCTAACATCATAGTCAACAAAGAAATATCTGTCTTTGCCTTGTTCTGTATTAAGAAGGAACGACTTTCAGTATTTCTTTGTTGATTAGATGCATGCTCTTGTTATTTCCATAGTACCATAGACCCAGAAGCACAAGTAATAGCACTCTGACAAGAAAAAAATCAGAATTAAAAATCAGAAAGGAAGAAATAAAATTATCTATATTTGAAAATGATATGATCTCATCTGCAGGAAACCTCCGCTATTCCACAAAACGCTGGATGAGGATGAGTTGGAGAGATGGCTCAGGGGTTAAAAATTCTTGCTGCTCTGTAATGAACTGGATTTGGTTCCCAGAATCCACATGGTTGCTCACAGTCATCTCTAAACCCTGTTTAGAGAGTCTACCACCCTCTCCTGACTTCCTTGGCTACCAGACTCTCAAACACTCATACACACAAAATGAAAGTAAGTAAATAAGTAATAAAGTCAGTAAATTTTCAGAATATGAAATCAGCATAGAAAAGTCAGGTGAAAAAATAATGACCTTCAAAAGTGAAATCTGAAATATGTATATTTCAATATGATATATATATATATATATATATATATATATATATATAATAAAAATAAATTTAACCAAGGAGGTAAGCAATCTCTGCAGTGAAAACTGTAGTATCAGTGAAAAAAAATCTTAAATTCTGACAGGGACGATTGGCATTTAAGTGAGTTTGGGGGGACGTGTCATTTTCTTCACTGGTGTAGTACTGCTCAGTTGACGTTGCTCCAGTGAATAATGTGCCACCCACACTTAGGCAAGAAGCTCTGATGAAACTCAGTGGGTCACACACAGAGAAATCATGAAAGCAAGGAGAAACATTGTGGGGACAAAGGGCTAAAGCTGGAGAGGGAAGGAAATGAGAAAGGAATGGGTAAGGCAAATAATTGAAATTTGCTCAATAAATGTATAAAGCTGTTAAACAATTTTAAAAAACAAGAAAAAGTTCAAAGACCAAAATAAACAGAAAGATACACCATATTTATAGATCACAGAATTATGTTCAAATGTCCATGCACTTAATCCAACATAAAGATTCATTATAATTTTTTTAATCCCTAGGGCATTCTTCACAGGAATATAGTAAAATAAAACTAAAATTTGGGGACACAAAGGACTCTGAGGAGTCATAGAAATTTTAAGAAAGAAGAATAGAACAACTTCTTGATTTAAGTTGTGTTACAAAGCTCTATTATCAAACAATATTTTACTGGCATGAAAATCATGAGGTCAAAGGAACAGATACAGAGCCCAGAACCAAAAGAACACAATGGGAAATTACAGCCTTTTCCCTGAGTTGTCAAAGCTGGATTTACTCCAACAAAAAGGTGAAGCAGAACCTTATCTTATACTCCATGCAACCATTTTCAACATCACCCTTTACAATAGCCACAAATGATATAAAATACCCTGGGGTAACTCTAACTAAGCAAGCAAAGGACCTGTATGACAAGAACTTTGTCCCTGAAAAAAAGAAATTGAAGAAGATGTCAGAAAATGGAAAGATCTCCCATGCTCATGAATAGGCAGGATTAAGATAGTAAAAATGGCAATCTTATCAAAAGCAATCTACAGATTCAATGCAATCCCCATCAAAATCCCAACACAATTCTTCACAGACCTCAAAAGGACAATACTCAACTTCATATGGAAAAACAAAAAACCCAGGATAGCTAAAACAATCCTTTACAATAAAGGACTCTGGAGGCATCATGATCCCTGACTTCAAGCTCTACTATAGAGCTCCAGTAATAAAAACAGCTTGCTACTAGCATAAAAACTGACATGTGGACCAATGGAACCGAACTGCAGATCCTGACATTAATCTGCATACCTATGAACATACGATTTTTTGACAAAAAAAAAAGGTTATATTCTTAATATCTAAATTTTGTGACCTCTTAGATAAACATCACGTTATGGCCATTGGAGTTTTCCAGTCATATAACTATTGTTCCTTGTCTAGAGATATTTCTAAGAAAAATTATGCCTTAAAAATGGTTGTTACATATAGAGATATCAGTTTAATGTAACTCTGAGATAAAGAGTATTGATGTATGATGACATTATTTTTGGCTCTTTTTTTGCATGAGGGGGTGCATGTGTGAATGTGTGTGCTATATGCACATGTGTGCATGGAGGATGGGTACATGGATCTCCATGCATATGTGGAGGACAGTAGTTGATGTCACATCTCTCTTGAACCTGGAGCTAATGGATTGGCTGGACTGATTAGCCAGAAACCCCCCAGGATTTCTTGTCTCTTTCTACCAGTGCTGGGCTTGCTGGTCCTCTCTGCCACACCCAGGCTTTTTATTTCGGTGCTGGATAGCTGAGCCTGGGTTATCATGCTTGTGCACCAAACGCTTTGTAGACTGTGTCATAGATCTCAAATCTGATCACTATAGTTGTCATCATCATCATCACCATCATCATCATCATCAAAAAGTATGTGGAAGAGTAGCCTTGGCAACCATCAAATGGAAAGTCTATATATGTGCACATGATTAAGAAAGAACTGTCAACTTCTCTTTATGATGTAACATCTGTTTGAAAAATAGTACTAATAGAACCCTTCCAGTGCCATGGGGAGTATCTTGCTCAATTTCCTCAGCTTGCTGAACGTTTTCCAGCAGAGAGAATGGGACATGGAAAGATGAGTATGTCAAAAGCATCCACTATGTACTATAATAACAACTTCTGTGAATATACACTTACTCAATATCACTGTTCCAATGGAAATCAGGTCATATTATCATCATGACTAAATTTTAAGAGAGGAAATGCCCAGATTGCAGAATAGCATCTGAACCTGAAGCAAAACCTTTGTCTCTTTGTCAGTCATATCCCCATAGATCTCACTGTTACAAAAGGACTCATGACTAAGAGAGGAGTAAATCACTGCCTGGGATTGAGACGACTTTGTACACCACCTCCCTAACACACCTGGATCTATTTGATTAAGTGACTAATTCTTTGTCTTCCACAGAGGACTGTAAATTATTTGCTTGCTGATCTTGTGTCAACTTGGTGCCCTTTGGACTGATTCTTGTAGGTGTTTTATATGTATTTATTAAGCAATTTATAAGCTTGAGAGCCAACTATTGTATAACACAAAGAACCATGATCCTGTTCCAGCTCCTTATCCACTGCTGCACAACTGTGGAGAATTTAACCTTGCTGAGCATCTGTTTTCTCACCTATAAAATGATATGATACTTTATCAACACTTCACATGATTAAACATTAAAGGTTAATATCACAACAAATACAGTATTCAAAGGACATGCTCAAGAAAAGAGATGAGGGCCAACTCACGAAAAGGCAAGAGGTCAAGTGAACTACTTTCTCCCCTTTTCATGAGAGTTCCAAAGCATGACTGAGAACTGAGACACAACTCCTCTTTGAGATACTAAATCCAAAGCTTTATTCTGTGATAACCGAGTGCTAAATCTGCTGTTTAAAAAAATCCCCAAACAAAAAATAAGTAAATAAAAATATTTTTTAAAAATCCCCAAAGAAAAGGACAAGTACTTCAAACAAAAAACATTACAATGGACAGCATTATAATCTCTCCTACTACAAGAACATGAGAATTGTTCAAAACATATATTAAAATTTAAAAAATTACATTAAAAACAAATAGAATATAATAATATACACCAAAGGACAAGGGTAATACCGTGCTCTTTAGCACTAATTGCAGAGCTGGATTCGAGTCAGAAAACATTGAGAATCCTCATTCTCAAACACATTTCCTATTTAAATGAGACATAAGAACAATTCCTAAAAGATCTATAGTAGGTTCCTACCACATCTAGTTATGTACTATTAGTATGTAGACTCTTTCTCTTTCTAACAAAGACAAATTATTTTTTCTCTTTATTAGTAGAAAGAAGATCCATTGTCTGGGCTTGGCAGATTACACCTGCAACCCAAATGCTTGAGAGTCAAAGATAGGAAGATGGTCTTAACTTTAAGGTCAGCCTAGACTACATAGTAAGTTACAAGCCAGCCTGAGCTACATATAGAATAAGACTATCTAAAATCAATAAAATAAAATGCAACTAGGCATTATGGAACACACCTATTCCAGTACTTGAAGGCTGGAGACAGGAGAATCAGGAGTTCAAGGCCAGCCTCAGAAAATTAGAGACCAGTCTGGAATACACAATACTCTGTCTGGAAAAAAAGTCCTAAATAAGTTATAGAGTAAAAGAAAAGAAGAAAAATGTCAATACAATGACCATAAATTCCATTTTAAGAAATTAGAAAAGAAAGAGGAAATGAAGCCCAAATAAACACAGGAAATAAATATCACAAAATAAAATAAAATAAAATAAAAATAAAAAACAAGAAAGCATGAGGGGAAAAGGGGAATCTAAAAATTAAGTAAAAGCAAGTTACTTACAATTAGTAAAACTGTCACACCTCTAATCTCGTCAATCAGAAACAATACAAAGATATAAAATACTCATAAGAGTGGCTGATGTAGTAAGCTAAGCACTTTGTACATCTTTTCAAACATTACTGAACTAAAAATTCTAGCCAAAGCAGGAAGAAAAGAAAGAAGAAAAAGAAGAGAAAAAATATTATAAGACAAAAAGGTAGTGAGAATTCTATTTGAAGGTAGCATGGTGTTCTATGCAGGAAATGTGATGAAACCTACTTTTCAAAAACGAACTCAGTTCAGAAAGGGGCAGGCCTCCCATGGCTATCAACAAAGCATGGCATATCAAGTTGCAGTAGGACTAAGCACTTCCCCTTGTATTAAAGCTGGAAAAGTTTCCCAAGAGCCACAGAGGAGGAGTGGATTGAGGGGGGTGACAGAGGGAGGGAAAAGGAGGAGAGGAGGAAGGGGAGACTGCAGTTGGGATGTAAAATAAATTAATTAATTAACTTTTTTTTTTTTTACAAAAGGAACTCAGTAATTGAATTTAGCAAGATTGAGAGCTACAATGTCAAGTGCAAAATAAATTGCATTTATTGAACTTTTAAGTTTAGTTAACAGATAATGCATATAGACTTATGAGAGGCAATGCATACCTGCTTACAATACTGTAGAATCATTAAAAAGCTCATCTATATCCTCATATATTTGTTATTTTAAAATCAGTTGAAATGTTTTATTTCATTAGCAGCTGTACTTTTTATTTAAATAACTTTTTGCATGTATTTTACATTCTAACCAGTTTCCCCTCCCTCCTCTCTTCCAGCCCCCTCCCTTTTCCCATCTACCCCCCTCCCCACCCACTCCTCCTCCATCCCCATTCAGAAAGGGGCGGGCCTTCCATGGGCTTGCACAAAGCATGGCATATCAAGTTGAGGCAGGACTGAGCTCCTCCTGTTTTATGGAGGCAGGGCCAGGTAATCCAGCATGGGAACAGGTTAACAAAAGCCATCTAAACACCAGGAAGAGGTCCTGCTCTCACTTAGAAGTCTTACTAAGAGTCCATGTTACACGGTTGTCAAACACATGCAGAGGGCCTAGGTCAGTTGTAGGCTCCCTGATGGTTGGTCCATGAGCTCTAGGGAACTCAGGTCAGCTGTCTCTGTGGGTTCCCCCATCATGAACCCCCAGCTGGTACATTCCTCCCTCCCTTTCTTCCGCAGGACTCAGTGCAGTGCTTGGCTGTGGATCTCTGCCTCTGCTTCTATCAGTTACTGGATAGAGTATCTCTGATGGCAATTAGGGAAGTCACCAATCTGCTTGTAGTAGATGGCCAGTTCAGGCATCCTTTCCACTATTGCTGGGACTCTTAGTTGGGGTTATCCTTGTGGGTTCCTGGGGGTTTCTCTGGAACCAGTTTTCTCCCAAATCCTGAAATTCTCCCCACATCAAGAAGTCTTTTTTGTTACTCTCCCCCTCCATCCTGCCTCCAACCCACCTCCAGCACTCAACCTGCCAACCTGCTCCCTCTTGTTTCCATTCCTCCCTGCCAACAACCTCCATCCTGAGTTTACCCAGGAGATCTTTTTATACTTCCCCTTCCCAGGGAAATCCACGTATTACTCTTTGGGCCTTCCTTGTTATCTAGCTTCTCTGAAGCTGTGGATTATAGATTGGTTATCCTACACTTTATCCCTAATAACCACCTGTGAGTGAGGACATACCATGTTTGCCTTTCTGGGTCTGGGTTTACCTCATTCAGAATGATTTTTTCTAGTTCCATCCATTTGTCTGCAAATTTCATGAGTTCATCTTTTTTTCACAGCTGAGTAGTACTTCGTTGTGTAAATGTACCACATTTTCCTTATCCATTTCTTAGTTGAGGGGCATCAAGGCTGTTTCCAGGTTCTGGCTATTACAAATAATGCTGCTATGAACATAGTTGAGCAAGTGTCTTTGTGGTATGATTGTGCATCCTTTAGTATGTGCCTAAAATTGGTATAGTTGGGTCTTGAGGTATATTGATTCCCAATTTTCTAAGAAACTGCCATACTGATTTCCAAAGTGGCTGTACAAGTTTGCACTCCCACCAGCAGTGGAGGAATATTCCCCTTGCTCCACATCCTCTCCAACATAACCCGTCACCAATGTTTTTTATCTTATCCATTCTGACAGGTGTAAGATGGTATCTCAGAATCCTTTTGATTTGCATTTCCCTGATGTTGAGCAATTCTTTAAGTGTCTTTTGGCTATTTGAGATTCTTCTGTTGAGAATTCTGTTTAGAACTGTACCCCACTTTTGAATTGGATTATTTGGTATTCTGATGTTTAGCTTCTTGAATTCTTTATATATTTTGGAGATCAGCCTTCTATCAGATGTGGGGTTGGTGAGGAACTTTTCCCACTCTGTAGGCTGCCATTTTGTTTTATTGACAGTGTCCTTTGCCTTACAGAAGCTTTTCAGTTTCAGGAGGTCCCATTTATTAAGTGTGGATCTCAGTGCCTGTACTACTGGTATTATATTCAGGAAGTAGTCTCCTAAGGCTCTTTCCCACTTTCTCTTCTATCAGGTTCAGTGTAACTGGATTTATGTTGAGGTTTTTTTATCTACTTGGGCTTGAGTTTTCTGCAGGGCAATAGATATGAATCTATTTGCATTCTTCTACATGTGAACATCCAGATATAACAGCACCATTTGTTGAAGATGCTTTCTTTTTTCCATTGTATACTTTTGGCTTCTTTGTCAAAAATCAACTGTGAACTTATGTCACGGTCTTCAATTTGATTTTGTTGATCCCAATGTCTGTTTTTATACCAATACCAAACTTTTTATTACAATAGCTGTATAGTAGATCATGAAGTCAAGGATGGTGATGCCTATAGAAGTTTCTGTATTGTACAGAATTGTTTTAGCTCTCCCGGGTTTTTTGTTTTTCCATATGAAGTTGAGTATTGCCTTTTGAGGTCTGTGAAGAATTGTGTTGGGATTTTGATGGAGATTGCATTGAATTTGTAGATTGCTTTTGGTAAGATTGCCATTTTTACTATGTTAATCTTACTTATCTGCGAGCATGGGAGATCTTCCTATTTTCTGATATCTTCTTCAATTTCTTTCTTTAAAAACTTAAAGTTCTTGTCATACAGGTCTTTCACTTTGGTTAGAGTTACCCCAAGATACTTTATATTATTTGTGGTTATTGTTGTTAGAGTCCGAGAGAAGCCCCCAAGAAAGACCAACAGTCACATATGCAATTTAACAAGAACATTTATTTCCAGCATGTTGGGGTGGCAAAAAGCAACCCAGAAAGGGAGGTCATAAACTCCTTTTAAGCTGAGTTAGGGGAATTCCAGGGAGGAGGGATTAATTTGATGCTGATTGGTGGAACAAAGATTAGTCTGGAAGCTGATTGGTTAGAGGCTGTAATGGTTATGGACTTGTTGACTGGAGGGTAGGAAAAGCTATCTTTAGCTAGCAGAAGGCTGAGGGGCATCTGCCGAGCCAGCAGAAGGAGCTTCAGGGTGCCCCTGAATTGTAGTCTTCCTGAGAACTGCTTGCTGAGCTCCAGCTAGTTCCAGTAAACTGAAACTAAGGACTGGTCCCTGGCAGGGCTGTTAGAAACCTATCATGACTCTGGTCTGGCTCCCGATTCCTCTCAATTGTAAAGGGTATTATTTCTCTGAATTCTTTCTTAGCCCATTTGTTATTTGTATATCAGAGGGCTACTGATTTTTTTAATTAATCTTGTTTCCTGTCACATTACTGAAGGTATTTTTCAGCTGTAGGAGTTCCTTGTAGAATTTTGGGGGCCCTTATGTAAACTATCATATCATCTGCAAATAGCAAAGGTTTGACTTCTTCCTTTCCGATTTGTATCCCATTGATCTCCTTTTGTTGTCTTATTGTTCTAACTAGAACTTTCAGTACTTTGTTGAATAGATATGGAGAGAGTGGACAGCTGTGTCTTGTTCCTGATTTTAGTGGAATCACTTAGAGTTTCTCTCCATTTAATTTGATGTTGGCTGTCAGCTTGTTGTATATTGCTTTTATTATGTCTATATATGTTCCTTGTATCCCTGATCTCTCCAAGACCTTTATTATGAAGGAGTGTTAGATTTTGTCAAAGGCTTTTTCAGCATCTAATGAAATGATCATGTAGTTTTGTTCTTCCAGTTTGTTTGTATGGTGGATTACACTGACAGATTTTCATATGTTGAGCCATCCATGCATCTCTGGGATGAAGCCTAATTGGTTATGGTAGATGATTTTTTTATATGTTCTTGGATTCAGTTTGCCAGTATTTATTGAGTATTTTTGCATCAATGTTCATGAGGGAGATCAGTCTATAGTTCTCTTTTGTTCTTGCATCTTTGTGTGGTTTGGGTATCAGGGTAACTGTAGCCTTACAAATAGAGTTTGGTAATGTTCCTTCTGTTTCTATTGTATGGATCAAACTGAGGAGTCTTAGTATTAGCTCTTCTTTGAAATTCTGTATAATTCTGAATTCTGTGCTGAAACCATCTGGCCCTGTTTTGTTTTGGTTTTTTTTTTGTTTGTTTGTTTTTTGGTTTTTTGGGTTTTTTGTTTGGTTTGGTTTGGTTTGGTTTGGTTGAGAGACTTTTGATGAATGCTTCTATTTTCTTAGGGGTAATATGTCTATTTAGATTGTTTATCTGGTCTTGATCTAATTTTGGTATGTGGTACCTATCCAGAAAATTCTCTATTTCTTTTAGATTTTCCAATTTTGTGGATTATTGGTTTTTGAAGTATGATCTGGCAATTCTCTGGATTTCCTCAGTGTCTGTTGTTATGTCCCCCTTTTCATTTCTGATTTTGTTAATTTGGATATTTTCTCCCTGCCTTTTGGTTAGTTTGTATAAGGATTTATCTATTTTGTTTATTTTCTCAAAGAACAAACTCTTTGTTTCATTGATTCTTCATATTGTTCTTTTTGTTTCTATTTTGTTGATTTCATCCCTGAGTTTCATTATTTTCTGCTATCTACTCCTCCTGGGTCAGTTTGCTTCTTTTTGTTCTAGAGCTTTCAGGTGTGCTGTTACATTGCTAATGTGAGATTTCTCCAAATTCTTTATGTGGGCACTTAGTACTATGAACTTTCCTCTTAGCACTGCTTTCATAGTGTACCATAAGTTTGAGTATATTGTGCATTCATATTCATTAAAATATAGGAAGTCTTCAATTTCTATCTTTATTTCTTCCTTGACCCAGTGGTGATTCAGTTGAGTGTTGTTCAGTTTCCATGAGATAGACTTTTGGTAATTTGTGTTGTTTTAAGCCATGGTGATTTGATAAGATACAGGGGGTTATTTCAATTTTTCTGTATCTGTTGAGATTTGCTTTATGACCAAGTATGCAATCAGTTTTAGAGAAGATTCCATGAGGTGCTGAGAAAAAGGTATATTCTTTTGTGTTTGGGTGAAATGTTCTATTGATGTCTGTTAAGTCCAATTGAGTCATAACATCTGTTAGTCCCCTTATTTCTCTGATAATTTTCTGTCTGGCAGACCTGTCTGTTGGTGAGAATGGAGTATTGAAGTCTCCCACTATTAATGTGTGGAGTTTGATGTGTGATTTAGGCTTTAGTAATGTTTCTTTTACAAATGTAGATGTCCTTGTATTTGGGGCATAAATGTTTATAATTGAGACTTCATCTTGATGGATTTTTCCTGTGATGATTATGAAATATCCTTTTTCATCTCTTTTGATCAGTTTTAGTTTGAAGTCTATTTTGTTAGGTATTAGGATGGCTACACCAACTTGTTTCTTAGGTCCATTTGATTGGAAAATCTTTTCCCAACTCTTTATGCTGAGGTAATGTCTGTCTTTGAAGTTGAGGTGTGTTTCTTGTATGCAGCAGAAGGATGGATCCTGTTTTCATATGCATTCTGTTAGCCTGTGTCTTTTTATAGGTGAATTGAATCCATTGATATTATGGGATATTAATGACCAATGATTGTTAATTCCTATTATTTTTCGATTTGGTTGATGGTGGTGGTAGTATGTGTGTGTTTTCCTTCTTTAGGATTTGCTGGTGTGGGATGATCACACTGTGCTGGCCTGTGTTTTTACCAGTGCAGCTAACTTCCTTGGGTTGTAGTTTTCCTTCTAGTACTTTCTATAAAACTGAATTTGTGGATAGGTATTGTTTAAATCTGTTTTTTTGTTTTGTTTTGTTTTTTGTCATGGAATACCTTGTTTTCTCCACCTATGGAGATTGCCATTTTTGCTGGGTTGTAGTTGAAAGGTTTCTCCTGTCCCATCTGGCCCCACAGTCCTGCAGCTGCTTATAAAATAATCACTCAGAGGCTTAATGTTAATTACTAAATGTACAGCCTATGGCAGGCTTCTTGCTAGCCAGCTCTTATAACTTAACCAATTTCTATGAATCTAATGTTGCCACATAGCTGCGGCATTACTGGTCTGTGGGCATCTTTTAGCTCCTTGGACGGTGGGCTGGTATCTCCTTTCTTCTCCTTTCTTCTCTCTGTATATCTCTTGGTGCCCTTGCTATAGGCCAATGCATCTTTATTTATCAACCAATCAACCAATCAGAGCAACACATATTCACAGCATAGAGGAAGACATCTCACAGCACTGGGTATCGTAGTCTAGGCTGCCATTCATAATCTCTTAGTGTCTGCAGAATGTCTGTCCAGGACCTTCTGGCTTTCATAGACTCCATTGAGAAGTCAGGTATAATTCAGATAGTTCTGCCTTTATATGTTACTTGACCTTTTTCCTTTGCAGCTCTTAGTATTCTTTCTTTATTCTGTATGTTTACTGTTTTGATTGTTATGTAGTGAGGGAACTTTTTTTTTTTTGGTCCAGTCTATTTAGTGTTCTGTAATCTTCTTTTATCTTCATAGGCATGTCTTTTTTTAGGTTGGGAAAGTTTTCATCTAGGATTTTGTTGAATACATTTTCTGTGCCTTTGAGCTGAAATTCTTATCCTTTTCTATCCCTGTTCTTCTTCTTAGGTTGGCCTTTTCATCGTGTCCCAGATTTCCTGGATGCTTTGTTTTAAGAATTTGTTGGATTTGACATGTTCTTTGACTGATGAATCTATATCCTTTATTGTATCTTCAATGCCTGAGATTCTCTCTTACATCTCTTGCATTCTGTTGGTTGTGCTTGCATCTGTAGTTCCTGTTTGTTTACACAGATTTTCCATTTCCAGAATTCCCTCCATTTGTGATTTCTTTATTGCCTCTCGTTTAATTTTCAAGTCTTGAACTGTTTCCATCACCTGTTTGATTGTTTTTTTCTTGGCTTTCTTTAAGGGATTTATTGATTTCTTCCATTTTTTTGTTTTTCTTTTCCTATATTTCTTTAAAGAAATTTTTCAGTTCCTTTTTAAGGACCTCTATCATCTTCATAAAGCTATTTTTTAAGGTTGTTTTCTTCTGCTTCATCTGTGTTGGGATGTTCAGGTCCTGCTTTTGTAGACCCACTAGGTTCTGGTGGGGCCATATCGTTCTTGATGTTGTTGAATGTATTCTTATACTACCATCTCTCCATCTCTTCTTCCAATTGGTGCAGGTGTTATTTGTGTCCTTAAGGGCTGCTGATCTTGAGGGGGATGTTTGGTCAGGGAAAGGGTGATGGGTTCAGTGGGTTTGGGTGGTGAAGTGGGTCTTGTAGGTTACAGTGTCCAATGTGTGGGGATGGTGGTGGAGCAGCCTCCTAGCATGACTCAACCTGCTATCTGGTTGCTGGGACTGAGATGGGAGAGGGGAAGGACATGGAACGTGCCCTGGGGCTGCTGCTGTACTTTTAATGTCAGGATTAACAAAGTATGTACTTAAAATCTTAACTAAACTAAAATCTTATAAAAAACGTGCTTCTACTGAAGACAAAGAGATTCAGTATGAGTCTTGACCTAAGTAATATCAATGTTAGTTTTTTTTTTTCCTTTTTAGTGGTTTGTTTGCTTGTTCTGAATATTTGTTTTATTTTTGAGAATTTTGTACATGAGTACTGTGTTTACCTCATTCCTACCCCACCTTTCTCCCTCCAACCCTTCTTATGCCACCTTCTGATATTATTTACCTCTCCTTCATACACACACACACACACACAGAGAGAGAGAGAGAGAGAGAGAGAGAGAGAGAGAGAGGAGAGAGAGAGAGAGAGAGAGAGAGAGAGAGAGAGAAATTTACTAATAAAACCTACTGAGGGGGCTGAAAAGATGGCTCAGAGGTGAAAAGCACTGGCTGCTCTTCCAGAGTTCCTGAGTTCAATTCCCAGCAACTACATGGTGGCTCACAACCATCTATAATGGCATCTGGTGCCTTCTTCTGGCATATAGGCATACATGCAGTCAAAGTATTGTACACATAACAAATAAATAAATCTAAAAAACCCTACTGAATCTATTTAATGTTACTAATATGTGTTTAGGGCTGACCACTTGGGATTAGGTAATCTAACAAGATCTTATCCCTGGAGAAGACTGATCCATGTCATTAAGGAGCCATTAATTACCAACAACTCTTCACTTACAGGTGAGGCCTTGTAAGATTTTCCCATCTATGATGGCTGGTCAACTGGTGTTGTCATTGTTCAGGTTTTAGCTAGGCAGTCATATTATTAAGTTTTTGGTGGAAGTCATGCTGTCACCCCTGGGAACAGCACATAAATGTTTCACATATGGAGCTCCTTAGACAGCAAGGCCCTTTGGAGAATCCCATCCACTTGGCAGGAACCTGTGGAAACAATACTGCAGACCCCTGCACTGATCCTAGGGAGCTCATGGGCTTCAGACCTCTCTAACTTGCCCTATGCTTATTCTTATGGTAACTCTTAGTTTTGCTTTGTTAGTCTCGATTATGCCTGAGTTTACTGGGGAAAAAAGCTCTGATCTGTTACAGAATTTAGTTTCCCCAGTCACCTCTGGCTGCCTTTGCAGTCATCCTGAGTAAGCAGTAGGAACTCACTAAGGTTAAGGATTATTGCTTATTCAATTATTTTAAAAAGAGATAAATATACTCCAAAGAACTTAAGAACTGGAAAATGGTTTCATAAAAGATGACATTGAGCCGGGCGGTGGTGGCGCACGCCTTTAATCCCAGCACTCAGGAGGCAGAGCCAGGCGGATCTCTGTGAGTTCGAGGCCAGCCTGGGCTACTAAGTGAGTTCCAGGAAAGGCGCAAAGCTACACAGAGAAACCCTGTCTCGAAAAACCAAAAAAAAAAAAAAAAAAAAAGATGACATTGAAAACTTACAGGAACATATAAGGAAAAGATACAGGCATTAAAGGTCAGAGATCTCTCTGGCGCCAGGATGTGAATACTTAGATATTTTTCCAATGTCAAAATATCAATAAAGGAATCTAAAACTCCAAGTTCCCTTAAAAGAACAGTACATGCATAACTTTCCAGAAAGAATAAAAATTTAGTCCCAACAATTAAAGAGTTAGGTATTAATCATTACTATTTTGAGAACTTATAAAGAATAGGATTATAACTGTAGTCCACATGAAAGTGATATACAGATTACTTAGAAACTGGCATACACCTGAAAATGATATCATAGGCGTGATAATATACTCAGCTGATTACAAAAATATGAAAGTATCATATTGTTAAGAACTGATCACAGGACTTAAATCTCTTTGTAACTGCATGTTTACTGCCAGCCAGGGTACAGTATGAATAAGAGATGCCTGGCTGGATATAAGATTTTGGCTTGCCTTATAGTGATATGGGGTAAAGGTCAATGACGTCAAGGGAAAGGAAGAGAAACTAAAATGAATAAATGTTAATGATCCTTGGAAAATGATCAAAGAGAAATGATTTGAAACTTGCTTATGTTTGAGTGCATTAGAACTTGTATAAATAAAGACGGCCTGAGATAGTCAGAGCCCTCAGTTTGAAAGACTGGACAGAGAGTTTGAAAGGTTATCAGACTCTTCGTTTATTCACCAACTTCACACATCTATCCTGCTGCGTAGAACCCCGCTGGATCTGGACTTTGGCAAGTTTTCATGGATGCAATTTCCTATTATATACAGATGGCAGTAGCTGTGGCAGATAGCCTGGTCCTCTGGTCCTTAAAATCTTTCCACTCCTCTTCTTCAATGCTCCATGAGGCTTAGGTATAGAGGGTGTATTTTTTTATGCTGTAAATATTTATAATCTACTTTTCCAGAAAATTTAAAATGTGTAATGTATGGTTGTCTGTTATGTTCATCAGGCTGTGTGTTTGATCATTGAAGACTCTGCCTCCATTTTAACTGAAGATAATCCTTTGCTAACATTTCCATTCTTATCACATACTCCCCCCCCATCCTAGACTTCTGTGTGTAGCATTCATTGCCTTCTCAAACAAAGTCAAATTTCTATTCAGTAAAAGCAAATGATCAAAAGTTTATGTAAAACATCGACTATCATTTTTCCCTCTCATACATTACATCATGACTGCAGTTTCCTCTCCCTCCAACCCTCCCAACCTATCCCCCTACCTCCCCTCTCCCCCAGTTCACTCCTCTTCCATTTCCTTTCAAAAACATAGAGCAAGCCTCCCAGGTGTATCAACCAAACAAGTTACAATAAGACTAGGCACAAACCCTCATATCAAGGTTGGACTAGGCAACCCAGTTGGAGGAAAAAGGTCCCAAGCACAGTCAAAAGTGTAGAAGGAAGTTTCTGTTCCAAAAGCTGCTCCCAAGTAACCACACAGAGGCTTAATATTAATTATAAATGCTCTCAGCCAATAGCACAGGCTTGTTACTGGCTAACTCTTACATTTTCAATGGTAACTTTTCTCAATATGATGGCATGTCCATCTTGCCTCTCTCTTCATCTGCTCACTACTCCTCTGACTCCACCCTTCTTCTTCCCAGCATTCTCTCTGCTCAAAAATAATGCCTAGCTAAAGACCAATCAGCTTTTTATTAACAATTAGAGTAATACATATTTCACAGTGTACAGAAGGATTATTCCACTGCACAAAAGAATCAGAGACATGCCCCCACTCCCGCTATTGAGAGTCCCACAAGAACACCAAGCTACACAATCCTAAGATATATGCAGAGGACCTAGCTCAGACCCATATAGGGTCTGTGTTTGTTACATCAGTCTCTGTGAGCCCCTATGAGCTCTGCTTAGTTGATTCTATGGGCCCTGTTCTAGTGGTGTACTGGACTCCTCTGACTCCTACAATTCTTCTTCCCCTTCTTCTGTGGGGTTCCCTTGACTCTGCCTACTGTTTGGCTGTGGGTCTCTGCATCTGCTATCTGCTCCCATCATTTGCTGAATGATGCTTCTCGGACACTGTCTTTAAAATATCAAAAATAGAAAATGCCAGGAACATATCTGTTGAAAATTGTGCATGTCTTATATATTAAAAATAAGTTATAGTGAAGTTAATGATGTAACTAAATGAGAATATATTCTTTATTTGTGAGTAAGAGTATTTATTATTGCCAAGATATCATTTCTCCAACTCAATTTGTGAAGTCAATGCAATCTGAGGTCATATCCCAGTACTATTATTTTTAGAAGTTGGCAATCCGTTGAAACATGCACATAGAAATATAAGAGTTCTACAATAGTCTAAACAACATTGATAAAAAGAAGTAAGTTTTAAAGCATTTGCCAATTTTTAGACCTAATTACAAATCCATTGTAATTGAAAGGGTGTGGATCTACAATTAAGATATTTAAGTAGACCAAAGAGACAGAGTCCAGCAATAGATCCATGCACGTGAAAGTATTTCTTTTTAAAAATAAAATGTGCAAAAGTAATTCAATGAAGTCAAGATAATCTTCAATAAATGTTGGAACAAATTATACTCATACAGGTGTAGATAATGAATTTAAATTCATAGCTAAATTCTAAAACTATAAATTTTTAGTGCAAATATAAAACAGAACTTGCATTTGGTTTGGACATAATCCTTTCAAAAGTTAAGAAGAAAAAACTATCAACTGGCCATAAATGCACAACAGTTTTGAATAGATGCTCCATCTAAAAAAGTATACATGTATAGCAAGACCCTGAAATGTACAGAGATGAGTCTCAAAATTATTTTGCTATGTGAAAGAAATCAGACAAGAAAGAGTCCATCCTATGTGAGTCTACTCACATAAGTTCTTAAAAGCTCAAACTTAGAGTCACAGAAAGTGAATTAATGGTTGTGTGAAGATTACAGAACATAAAAAAATGATGGATATGTTAATTTTGCTGCTGTTGCATTAAAGGGTGTACAAAGTTTCAAATTTTTCAAATTGCACATTTGAATTATGCATAGCTTGTCATAGATCAATTTCATCATAATGAAGTTACTGAGATTATACTTAACAGACTAACTACTAACTATAGCCTGACCTTGTTTTCTCCACTATTGCCTTCTCAAGACTAAATCCATGCTGTCAATTTCATGCAGACTTTATTCTGGGCTTTGTTGAGTAGCTTGCATGACTTTTTTTTCTCTTGTTTAAGCAGGTGCTGTGGTATAAAATGTGCATTACTTCAGAGAAAAAGCTTAAATGGTACAATCAGAATGCTTAGATGATTTTCTGTCTAGTCCTAAAGGTCCTTGAGGAAACACATTAAATTGGTAAAGCAGTGGTTCTCAATGTGGGTAGTTTGATCTCCAAAAGGAATTTCCTAAAACATAGGATAACACAGATATCTACATTATGACTCATAACAGCAGCAAAATTATGGTTATGAAGTAGCTAAGGGGTCATCACAACATGAGGAACTGTATTAACGGGCCCTAGCATAAGGAAGATTGAGAACCATTGGTCTAAAGTTTAAAAGGATTTGGTAGTTCTAAGTACAGATTTTTCCTTACCTTAATATATTTTCTGGCAGCAACCTAGTTTTTGGTTGGGGCCTAATTAAGGTTGTGAAGTGATGATGCTTTCAACCCCAGAAAATACAGGTCCTCCACATTTTCTTTAGAGTCTGATTGAGAACTTTCTAGGATGATGAAATCAGGTGATCCTTCCAATAATTGACAAAGAAATGTCACCATCAAGATCTACCACTTCACTGGCTATGAATGCTCTTATTTTCCAAGCCATTGCAGAACCTCAGTGCTGTTAAACATTCCATCCACTAATTTGAAAAGGTGGCTGCTTTCCTCCAGCTTTCTGTGATATTGTCATCCTTCTCATTTAATTTCTCTCCAATAATCTTATCAAAATTGTCAGGCTTTCTACTAAGGGTTTTCTCAAAACCTTCTTAGCTCTGCCCACAAATTCATTATATTTGCTGATACTGCCTTGGAAGCTCACTCTAAAGTTTTTTTTGTTTTTTTGTTTTTACTTAATATTCTTGTTTCTTTGAGAATTTCGTACATGATATGGTATTTACATCATTTTAACTCCTTCTTCTCTCAGTTCCAATTCCTCCCATGCCTCCTACTCCCTCTCACATTTGTGATCTTGTCTTTATTTATTACTCACATACGCTTATATTTTATTTATTATTTGCATATACATTAAAACCTACTAGGTTTTACACACATGCATATACATATACATATGTATGTAAAACCTGCTGAGTCCATTTAGTGTTGCTCATATATGCATGTGTTTAGGTCTGACTACTTGGAATTAGGGAGCTCATTCCTGGGATGTTGGGGATGCAGAACTGATTCTCCCTCTCTCAGCAGCCATTGGTTGACTGTAGCTCTTTGTCTTGGAGCTCCCATCGGCTGTAAAATGAAACATGTTTAAGTCAAAAAGGTTGTTGGTCCTCCCACCTTGATTAATTGTGGGACTCCTTTTAGAATATGCATTGCTTTGTAGTACATAGGAAATTGAGTCAGAATCTGGCAGTTAGACCTTATAAAATGTACTTTAGATGGACAAAAATATAAATGAGCAAAAGTTTATGAAAAGACAAATCGAGCTTACTCAGAAGTCTCCTGATTGGAGCTTCTGTGTTTGGAAGGAAACAGAAGCTAAGGCTGGATTTGAATGTGCAGGGTCAGAGAGAAGCATTGACTCTCAAGCCGAAGCTCATTGGCCTCACTGTCTATACTCTGTCAAGCCGTGGAGAGGCACTTCCACTGTTTCCTGGGGTAGCTTAGCTGGACCAGCATTCACAGGCTTGGAAAAATATTTGTATGTAAAACATAATGGGATTTTTAAGATCTTATGTATAAAAATTCTTACAGTATCTTTTTATTTTTATTTTTCTGAAGATTCAGGCAAACCTCTTAAAGAGTTGTTTGAGCTAAACCACCTGACATGGGCAGTACTGCTTCCCGGAGGAGACTTTAAAATCCTTTGGCAAACTTTCCCCTCCTCACATTGCTGTGTCTTAGCAAGCATTTAAGAGGCTTCCTCTGATAGTTATAATTAAGCTTCAAAGGGACTGGGCAAAGCCAGTCATTTAAATGGGCTGTTTCCTTTTTTCCACATTGTTACCTTTGTGCAATTTACTCTTGTTTATCCTCATCACACTTTCCAAAGGCTGACTCAGTGTTACAACTCAGGGAGGCAGGTCAGAATGCCAGCAAGACTTCCTTCCTAGTGCTTCCGATGACAAGGGGTCTCTCGTTTTACTGAGGTCTAATGTCCACTCTGTGATTGGCATGGCAATGCTGGATCTATTTGGTCCTGGCTAGTGGCAACTGATTTTTCATTGTTGCCAAGTGTCCTGTGTTCCAGACTGCTGAACTATTTGGTGTTCATGTAACCATGAGTCTCCCTGTATCCGCATGCCTCCCGCACGGTTCTAGCTTGTTAACCCTCCTCTTCAGCGTCATCCATCATCTTTACTTACTCCAGTCACACTTTGCCACAGAACCCTTATGTCTTTCAAAAATGACAATTGTGCAACTGTGTCTTTTGCTTATTTATTAATTGAACCTTATCTCTGGGCACCATTTTAGCAAAAATAATTAGTTCTTTATGTTTTCATAAAGCATAAATGGCATCTTGAAAAACATTTTTTTCTGAAAGTATTGCTTTATATTGGTGCATATTGCCTATACCCGATTTGCTAATCTGTGAGATCCCTTGAGTATGGGATAACTCAATGTTATAAGTAAAACATCCAAGATACATGCAAATTGCTGTGAGGATGTTGAATAACAGAACCCAGACTAATCTATAAAAACCACTCAGTCTTCAAAGAACAGTATATAAAATTAGGACTGTTTTAGATAAGTTCATCAAAAGGTTAACAAATTAAGACATATTAAAAGACAGCATGTCTGCTTCAACAACATTGATGGTCATAAATCATTTGGGTAAATTGGTAGATTTAAAAGAAAAATAATACCAATTTATAATTTACTGTCAAAATCATTGTAGCTTGAAGTTTCTCCAGTCCTGCCTGGGCCCCACGACCCTGCAGTCCTGCAGCCTCTCAGACACAAGTAAACACACAGAGGCATATATTAATTATAACTGCATGGCCATGGCTCAAGCCTTTTGCTAGCTAGCTTTCATATCTTAAATTAGCCCATAACTATTAATCTATGTATCGCCACATGTTCCGTGGCTTTACCTGCATCCCATTACATGTTGCTCCTTGGGAGGCTCACTGACATCTCCTCTCTCCTTCTTTCTGTCTCTCTCTTTGAATTTCCTGTCTGCCTCCAAGCTGCCTTGCCATAGACCAAACAGCTTTATTTATCAACTAATTAGAGAAACACATATTCGCATGGTACAGAAAGACATTCCCCCATCAAATCATTATAGTCTTATCTTGTAAATGAAGCTACCAAACATGATGCAGCCAGTAAATAGCATCAAAGCAATTCAGAACAAGTCTCTGTAGATCCCAGTGATTAAAGTTCTAGAAAGGGGAAGGTGAATGGCCATGACAGTGGAACCAGCCACATCCTCCTGAACCTCCTCTACTTCCCAACATGGACCTTTCAGAACTTATACAAAAATATTTGTAACATGTAATACACCATCTTAACCATTTTAAGTGTGTAGTTTAACAGTTAGTTCATTATCTTCACAGATATTTGTCATGCAGGCATTTGCTATGCCCTGTCCCTGGAAAACTTTCACACCCTACAATTGCTATTATACTCATCAAATAGTAAGCCCCATTACTCTTTCTTTAAGGCCCTGAAAATTACTCTTTTACTTTCTGTGCACGTGCTTTTTGAGTATTATAACTATTTCTTAAAAGTAGAATCATACCATCCCTTTTTTGTGTCCCTTGTGGGTATATGTGTGTGGTGGGGGGGGACATACACAACATCTTGCCTACCCACTCATCTATTGACGGACACTTGGATTTCTTTTGTGCTTCAGCTATTATGACTAAATCTGCCATGAGTGGGGTTGTGTAAATATCTGTGTGAGATCCTCTTTTCAAATCTTTTCTGTGTGCTCCCAGAAGACCACCTAGACTATTTTTATAGCATTGTGGGTGCCCTTGCCTTCACTCTGTTGAAAATTTTCATTAATAAATTTTATGCAAAGCTCAAAAATAAGATTCTATGTCCAGGCCAAAAGACCTCTGTGTACTGAGACTGCACAAAATGAAGAAAACAAAATTAAAGTCTATCTATTTAAGTCAAGAAAATGAGCCATAAGGAAGATTTTAAAGCCTGATTTCTGTCTTCATTTAAGTCTATTACAAAGGATTTACTTGCCTCAGACGTTTGTTCCTCCAAGTTTCATTCACTATTCTAGTAATGAATGGAGTAACTGATCCAGTGCTCTTATTATTTATTGTAGTCACCTTATCTATCTTTGTTCACTCACAGTTATATCATGGGAGTCCTTATCTAATGCCTTGCAGAAGGTCAAGTCCATTATGAAACTATTATATTATACAAGTCTACCAGTCTAATTACCTCATTAAAAAAGAAAAAAATTACTTTTACCTATTTTTTTAATCTAAAGATTGTATACTCCCTTTATTATGTTTCTAAGCCTATATTAAAATAGTCTTTTCTTGAATATATTCTGAATTAATGCCAAGCTGAAATATTTAGATTTTAAAATCAGAAATTTAAGCATCATATATATATATATATATATATATATATATTAAAGAAGTTTAATATATATATATTAAACTTCTAGAAATAAATTACTGTCTCCAAACTAGGGTTTCTGGATAGCATGCACAAGTTCCTGGCTTCAATAGCTAACATGTCAACATAAGTAAGTATGGAAATAAGTAAATAAATAGATGATAGATAGATAGATAGATAGATAGATGCTGTGAGGTTTAGTATGGTGGTAGAGTACATGCTCAGCCTTTTCAAGCCCCATATTCAATCCCCAGTAAACAAAGTGTTAGTAATAAAAATGCAACAGATCATAAGTTCTTTAAAAAGGCTGAAGATGTAGTCCATTGATAAGAGAGTTTGCCTGATGTGCACAAGATACTAGGTTCAATTCCTAACCAAAAAAAAAAAAAAAAAAAAGAAAGGAAGAAAATAAGTAAAGCCTAGTTAGATGGTATGAATCTAAAATGAAAATCTATCTCAATTATATAAATAAGTAAATCAAGAATAAATAGAAACACATAAAAAACAATTTAGCATAAAAATTAAAATATAAAATAAATTGAGACAAAAGAGATGGTCGTATGAAATAGAATTTTTTCTCAAAATATGCTGAGTTTCAAGACGTTGAGTAATTTCTAGAAGTTCTACATACAGAAAACAGTATGATGTAACATGATTTCTACTATGGATAAAGTAATTTAATGAAATATATGATACCTTGATCTTAATGAAATAGAACAGAAGGGAAGATAGGAGGGGAAGGAATAGAAATGAATGCTATAGGTTACAGGAATTAGACACAAAGAGAATTGTAATCTGAAAATACAGAAATTGCAAAAGGCTGACCTTCAATTTTGACTTTGGTTGCCTACATATTCACATATAAGAACAGGTGAAAATTAGGGGGGAAATGTCAAATTCAACCTTTCGGTGATCTGTAACAAATAGGGCAAGCAAATGGAGCTAAAGCAGATTTAGAAGAGGCAGGCTCCCCTGACCACCAGCTAACTCTTGCTATTGCAGTTAAGGACTCCAATACTTTTAGGAATGCTTCTGTCTTATTTATAGTTTCTTAATGTTATATTATATATTTATATTAAAATTTTTAAGTCATCGTCTACTGTTTCCAAGGTCTTACTCTATAGTGTTGGCTGTCTCAGAATGTGCTACATAGATCAATCTGGCCTCAGACTCCCAGAGATATGCTTGCTTCTGCCTCCCAAATGCTGGGATTAAGGGCACACACCACCACACCAGGGCCAAGGCATGGGCTATTTTGAAATAATTTAAAACCATTTTGTAGGTAAAATAAGATTTATTAAGCCAGTGTTAACTTTGATAATATCACTTCAGAACATTTGCCTTTGAAAATGAATGTTCTAAGGAAAGTACTGTAATACGGACTTTGGTTTATTTAGTATGTAGAATTTAGGCACGCACTGATTAAAGTAAAGAATACCATAGGCAGTTAGTTTAATACTAGGCCTATGACCTATCTAACATCAGGATATTGACATTATAATGGTGCCAGGTGTGGGTTCCAAACCCAACCAAAAGGTGGTTCATTCCCTTGATATGCATGCCGTGGTTGCTTCAGTGGATGGACCTTGCCAGGCCAGTCATTACTGAAGTTCACAGTGTTTACAACTCGATAAGAGTGATGATTACTTTTCTTCTCTGATAGTATGAATAGCACATTCCAGCACTATGAAAGCTAGCTGGTAGCAATGAAGCTTTCAGACAGCAACAGCTTGATTTCTCCATGTTCTCTGACTCTGGTATGTGGTGTCTTCAGCAACAGGGACTTACCATCTGTTCTGGAGAGTAACCAAGAGTAACGGCAATAGCCAACAAGATTTGGGGATCTATGAGAACTCACTGGCCAACAACTCTAATAGAGGTCATCCACGACTGGCAGTGAACTTTTTTATCTGTGATCCTGCAGTGTCTAGTTATAACATTGTTTCCCTAATATAGAATAATTCTAGTTTGACGCATTTTATACATGTACGGGTCTATAGTTTAGGAAATTTCTGCATAGAAGTTTTTCATATGTGTTTTCCAGAAGGTTCTTAGTATTATTTATTCCTCTCTGTTTTCTCTACTGTACTCTGCTTCCCATCCCCCATCCCACCTAACCCTTCCTGTTCCATTATTACTCCTTACCACTTCATATCACTTGTTCTAGCTTTCTTCCCTTGAGTCCTGACCTGTGCTTTTACTAGTTTCCTATCCTCTGTGAGTATTCCAAATGAAACACACATATTAAAACATTCAAAGCTTACATCCACAAATGAGAGAAAACATGTATTTATATTTCTAAGCTGGGGTTGCCTCACACAGAATGACTATTTCTAGCTCCATCCATTTAACTGTAAGTTTCATAATTTTGCTTTTCTTAACAGATGAATAATATTCTATTATGTAAATTTTTATTTATCCATTCATTGATTTGTGGGCATCTAGGCTGTTTTCATTTTCTGGATATTTTAAATAGAGTAACAGTGAACACGGATGAGCAAGTATCTCTACAATAGGACATAAAGTCTTTGGGGTATATGCTGAGGAATGGTACAGCTGTTTCGCTTGGTAGATGTATTTTTAACTTTTAGAAAAGGAACTACTGCACTGATTGGCTCAGTGGCTGCATGAGCTTATAATCTTACCAGTTATTAACAAATATTCTCTTTTGTTCAAATCCACACCAACATTTGTGGCACGTTTCATCTTAATAACTTATCACTATATTCCTAAATGAGTTCATCTCTTGAGCCTCATCACAGAAGCTTCTCTTTGAAGTAAATGTAGATTAACACAAAGTTCCACAACTGGTCATGGGGCAAAGAATAATAGGCTGTGGAATTCTCAGTCCTGAATGGGACCTCTGTATCACACTACCTCCTCCAAAGGCTTCAGAAACATTGTGGGAGAGTTGGCAGAATGACTACCAGAACAAGAGGCAGTGGATGACCACAACAAAATAGTATTTTTTTCAGCCCCAACAGGGAAGTTGCATATATGAATGCACAGAGTTTGTAGTAGGAGACACAAGACCTGGGTAAACTCAAATTGGACAAAATATCAGCGTGAGGGTGAAGTGGGAAGTCCCACCTTGAGCTGAGGAGCTTTTGGTGATTGATAACTGGTGAGAGAAAGAGAGCTAATTTTTTATTAGGGTGTGGCCCCACTGTTATATACATATATGTGCATTAAACATGTATGTATATGTTTGTATATACATATTGTGTGTGTATATATATATATATATATATATATATATAGAGAGAGAGAGAGAGAGAGGGAGAGAGAGAGAGAGAGTGTGTTGAATTCTCTTACATCTACTGAAAATTTCTTTGATGCTCTGTTCTGACCCACAGACTGTGTAAACTCTTATAATAGTATCTGACCATTTTAGCAGTAGCAAGTCATTTTACTTCTCTACATAATGAAGTCATTCACCTATCTTGAAGAAAATAAGAATAATATTCCAAGCAAAGATAGCACTATGGTTAAAATTGGTGAATAGGGATATAATATAAATAAAAGGGAAACTATAAACCTTTTTATTTCAGGAGAGTTTCACACTCAGCTAGGATCAAAACATATGATAATAAACAGGGGGAAATAATCAGAGTGACAGGTAATCCATGTACTTTTTATTAAAAACATATTCATGCCAAACATTTCTCAAAGGTGAGAATCTTATTGCTATGTCATAAAAATGAATATTGATATAAATAGATATCAATAGTAATTTTGAAGATAAGTTAATGGAATACTCATTGTTTTCAATATTTTTGAAGTGACATTGATGATTTCCAAGATGCTGTGTTTATAGATAATTCATACAAAGCCAGGAGAGATCACTCACCTTGATCAAGTCTAAGCAAATTAAAAGGCCGAATGAAAAATAGACAAACAAAAACAAAAACAACAAAGAGACCTATAGGCATTTCTGTCACAAACAAATAAAGATGCATAAGATACCTGAATGTGACTCCCCACTGCTATTAAAGAGTATGGCAAGGTGTGATAGCACATATTTAGGGCCCAAGCACTCAGGAGAGTGAGGCAGGTGGATCATGAATTTGAGGCTTGTCTGTGCTACACATCTAGATCTTTCTTCCAGGAAATATTAAGACTGAGACTTTAATGAATCTTCCTCAAATCATATAATATATGGCATAAGAATATGCATGCACATATCTAGAAGCAAAACTCATGTTTGCACTTTATACCATGGAGTTATTAAGCATAAAAGCACTGTGTAGTTGGGTTGAGTGGAAAACAGAGAAAATAATATTTATGATAATCCAGCCAGGCATGATGGCAAGTGTCTTTAATCCTAACACTCAGTAGGCAGAAGCAGTTGGATTTCTGTGAGTTCGAGGCCAGCCTGGTCTACATAGTAAGTTCCAAGCCAGCCAGGGCTACATAAGTGAGACCCTGTCTCAAAAATAAAAAAAACAATTCAAGCAGCTATATTTCACATTTTAGGTGAATCACTAATATATTAACTTAGGTCAAAGTTTATGCAAGGTAACATTTTTGTACCAAAATTGACTTTTTTTCATCCTCATTGTTCTTTTCTTATAATTACCAGAAAAGCTATGAAAATAATTACTTTTGTCACAATTATGATTCCTACTGATGAAATATTCTGACTATCAAATCCAATAGATTCTACCAATTATTTTGAAAGACATAAGATCTATCTTAGCTTTTGAAGCTATCAATTTTAAATTTTCAAGTAATTTTCAAAAGGAAATCAAATGTCTTGAGGTAAATGGTACACGTGATTTATACATTTTTAAATGATGAAGAGAAAAGAAATTATTTGACATACAACATATAGCTTATTTATGAATAGATTACACCAATACCCCATGTTTCAATTGGCCATATTTTACACAATTTTCCTATATTTTATTTTGTTATAATTTACTTGAGTGTATTTTAAACAGCACATAATGTCTCAAGGCAGAATTTCCAACTATGACTATAACTTTCTCTTTGTTCATATTTCTGTTCTCTGTAAAAAGTAATAGCATCTTACTCTTTGATATGTCATATGCTTACTAAATTCATTTAACTTATTTAAAGACATATTACCAAAGATTTTAAACTTAAGGCTATCCATTATAACTTTCACTTTTACTTTGAAGAATTAAGAACATATTCCATATTCTATATTTCGAATTCTCAATGCAGTAACTTCTCAATATTTTTAACAAAATGAAAATAATACATTGACTTGTTTTTAACTTAAAAATTGGAAATCATTGTCATTTGGCTGCAGCAGTGATTTTTAAACTGACAAGCTTATTCCTGCTCTGAAATGTTCATTCTGATGAAGTTCTGGTGACAATGAAGAATACCTCTCTCCTTCAAGTACATCTTGAAGACTTGGAAATATCCAAGCTACACCCAGGAATTCCATTCCGCTGTGGTTACTCATCTGGACCACAGACACATAGGACCTGTCTGAAAGAGACATAAGGAGAAGTAGAATGCCATCTGTGAGTCATCCCTTTAATATAGTGGAGCCTTGGAGGGAATAAGCAGGGGGATGTATTGGTTGTTAGGAAAATGTAGGTTACTGAAAGAAAATAGCATCCTCCACTAATAAGATCTAAGGTGCGACTCACATAATTGTTTTCCTTCTTAAGATTGATGGGCCGCATGAGGCATTTCTTTAAGCTGGTGATGATCCTCATAAACGCCTAAAGTGTACAGGACTGCACATGGTTTTAGAAGGAGATTTTTATAAAGAAGGTGGAGATTCCAACTCCTTTAACGCTGTCTCTTTCTATATATATAAGTCTGAGTGTTTATTCTAGGTTTCTTGGGAAGTGTCTTGACAGAGAACCTAAGCTGAGCAAAGCAGCCTTGATCTGAGTGAGCTAACTGACGCCATGAAAACAGCAGGTGTCTTTCTGCTCCTCTCTCTGGCTCTTCTCTGCTTTTTCTCAGGTAAGTTTTTCCCTAGAATTAACATCCCATAGTTACATGGAACCAGATAGGAGAAGTGTAGATCTTCCTCAGATTTCAAAATGCTAATGATTTTATATGAAAGCAGTTAAGAAAGAATATGATAATGATAATGATAGTAACAGTAATGATGATAATGATGCTGGTAAGGATGATAAGAAGTGTTATTCCCAGAGCATATGTTTTGCTCTAGGCTTGCACTAAGGGCTGCTATAGATTATCTCTGATTCTCCTATAAGGAGTTCATAACCTTGTTCTTCATGTAATAAACTGTTATGCAGAAAAGTAAATTATACCAAGTCGATAGAAATGTGTAATTTTTATTGAAGTCCTAAAGACATCACAGTTGATGCTTATTTGTAAGTACAAGTCTAGAAGATGAATAAGTGGCCTTAAAACTAATCTTGGCTTTTCAGAAAAACTTTCCTGTTCTTTTTTGTTATTTCAAAGAGACTCAAGAAACTGAAATTGAAACAGGAAGGGGAGGGTATAAACTCAGTATAGGAATCTTTGAAAAGAAGTTATGGAGCTTTGGAAAAAAAGAAGCATATGCAACAAGAAAAGATAATTATTCCTCGAGCAGGCAATATCTTGGACCACTTGAATGAGCAATAGATATGTGTTTTATCAACTGAGGTGGTTCAAAGTCACACTGTAAAGTAACATTCATCTGGAAATGAAAAGACTACATTTCTAGGCCAAAGGAATCCTTGATGAATCTTCTTTATCTGTCAGTAAGTGGACATAGTGTCCATCTGGATAAATTGACCCATGTCAGTTCTATCTTTCCCACTGGTGTCCTATGTATCCTCTTAGATACTGTTTGCTATGTGAATGAAAAGAGATGAGACTAAGCTCGGCTTGGGGTAAGGAGTGGATTTCCATGGATGATGTTCCATTTTCTGGGACAGTAGATGATAAACTTTGTTGCCATCAAGGTTTTCAAGTTGATGAAGTTTTTTTTTTAATTTTAATGAAATTAAGTTGATAGAGAAAGCTCCTTCTAGTTAGTCATAGTTACAGAAACAAATTCTTGTAAAAAGAACATATTAAAAGTAGATGAAAGATTCCTGTAACATTGCTGAGTACCTCTGACTTAAAATTAAATCACTCAAAAACATTTTGTGAGGCAGCAGAAAGTTGGACTTATGTTAAAATTTAGTCCCTGAAGTCAATTGTCATCCTTTGTAGCTTATCTTTGTAGAGATAAACTTACTTTAACAAGATCTACTGTACAAATGTCCTGAGTTCTCCAGAGCATGGATGCTTCCTAGACACATCAGATGTCATTTATGGGGGTAACATGTTCAAGGAAGCTAATACTGGAACTGAGAAAGTTAATTTAAGTCCTAGCATTTCCATCATTCAGCTCTAACATTTGAGTTTTCTTTTCTTCATATGTTAAATGAAAATATAGAATAATTACTCCTATATGGAGACTTAAATGAGAAAATTGATATAAAGAGCTTGACATAGTAGTTGGGACACAATAAATGTTAAATGAATGCCTGTATTAATGCCATAATTAAAATACAATAAAGAGTAATTTTTCTTAAGTATTGTCAATATGAATCTTGCTCCTGCTTTGCCATTTCCTAAATACGCAACAGTAGACAAATCTTACCTCTTCCCAGTATAGATTTTTCAAAGGGAAACATTGACTGAAAACTGTAATAATTTTCCAAGACCATAAAAATCACTGACAGGATTTACAAAATGCAGAGTCCTAGGCAAGTCTGGGTTCATAACGTAACTTTCAAAGAATGTAGCAGAAGGCTTTGTACTCATAATAATCACTGACTCTGCCGGTTATGAGTCAGTGCTGTTGGAAAAGCTCATAAAGAGACAGTGAGGCCCTTATAAAATATAAAAGTTGCGAATTCTCCTACAACCATTAATACCCTGCATTTGGAAGGACATCTGCATGTCATGCCTGAGTACTGGCCCATGTTGGCAGTAGCATCTGTCTGTACTTCCTCTTCCTCGTTGAATAAGTCTTGGGCTTACATACATGAAAGGGGTTGATACATTCTCAGCTGCACCAAAAGCATCACACATCTAAAACCATGGATGTTAATGTTAAGAAGGAAGAAGAGCATGAGGAGACTATATAGGGACCCATCTTCAGAAATTTAGAGAAATAGAGAAGACATAAAAAATGAGTCATAAAAAGAGGAAGGATTGGTCTTTCACGATGTGCATTTGGGTCATATATTTAAAATTGAGTTTCAGTAAGGACAGAAAAGCAATCCTGAGTTCAGCAAACAGCCAGCTTCCCCAGTGTCCGTGACACACACTTTTGACAGGAAAGACAAGGACTGCATCTTGGCATTTTGGTTAGGGGATTCTTTCCAACTCCACTTCTATGAAGTACAACCAAAGATGATAAAGTCATTCCCATAGTAAACAAAAAGCGAAGCCAAACCTGTGACATTGATTTCTAGGGTTTTTTGTTGTTGTTGTTTTGTTTTGTTTTTTTTTGTTTTGTTTTGTTTTGTTTGTTTTTTGATTTGGTTTTTTGAGACAGGGTTTCTCTGTGTAGCTTTGCGCCTTTCCTGGAACTCACTTGGTAGCCCAGGCTGGCCTCGAACTCACAGAGATCCGCCTGGCTCTGCCTCCCGAGTGCTGGGATTAAAGGTGTGCGCCACCACCGCCCGGCGATCTCTAGTTCTTAAACTTTTATCATTCTCTTAATCCTAACCCCCAACAAATGTGTTCCTTCATAGTCTACTGTTCCTTAAGAAGTGAACAGACATGAAAATAAGACATATTGAGGCTTCATGACATGGCCAACAGCCTGAAAGATGTGTGCATATTTTGGCTAAATTTGTACATGACTTCTACACATTCAGAAATTACAGTGTTTGGAATTTGTGCTTTTTTTCAGGTGCCTTTGGTCAAGGAGGGAAGGTGAGTACCCATTTGTCTGTACTTTTCTGCCCTAGGTAGAATATGGCTGCTATTCTATTGCTAAAAAGAGGTGTGACTATGCTGTAAAAGAAGCGGGGGTGGGGGGGGGAGTGAACAGAAAGGCCAATTTGAGAAATCAGATGAAGCAATGAGATTTTAAACTACATTTTCTCATGGTATACAATTTTAAGTTTAAAGGAGCTTAAAGCTGTATTTTATTCATTGTTAGGGTGCTGTAATTATACACAAACATGGAATGGGTGTGACATAAAGTTTATGTCCTATCTGCAACGCAACCAGGCGATTGAGCTGAAGAGTTTCTCAGTTCTCTACATTGCAAATACCATGGCTGTAAAATTAGGCACTAATTCACTCCATAGAATTACAGTTATCATTAAACTGCACAAACCAGGCAACTCATTTGGAAAATTGTAAACATTCTATGTGAATTAGTTACTGGTCTGTAATTAACTCACTCGAATAGAGTTAGAAGAGAGGTCTTGGGGGGTTTTTGTTTGTATGTTTTGTGTTTACTAAAATAAGAAATGACCATAATTTTGTGTATAAAGGATATACAGTCTGCAGAATTCAAATTTAAATGCAAGTTGGGGTTAAAACTGATCATAGATTTTCTTCATAAAGGTTTTTTTTCTCTTAGGTTTATTCAACAGCATTTTTTTCTGTACTTTTTTTTAAAATCTAACTATTGAAAACTTCTACAAACAAGTGTTCTTTGCCCTGCTGGTCCTTCTCCTTCTGTTGGGCATTTCAACTTGATTCGGGGACTAGCTCTTTAAATTTTTGCATGTCCAAGAATTCTTGGCATCAAATTTTTCAGACAGTGTTGCCAACTGACTAGGCATGCAAAAAAAAAGTTAAAAAAACACCTTTTAACTCTGTTGTGTGCATTATATTCATAAGAATTTATTTTATCATCTGATAAATTAAGGTTCATCTAAAAGTGATGGTGTCTTGTAATTTATATAACCAACTCATATGTGTTTGTATCCTTCTACGAAGCTGCATATCCTAAAATGTATATACTCAAATAAGTGTCATGCTACAGCTTATACTAAACTTAGAAGCAAACCCAAAGGTCCTAAGACTCAGCCAATGTATTTCATATTCCATTTAGCTATAAAATAAGATAATAGAAGCATTGCACATGAATCTGAAATTTAACCCCAATTTTCTCATTAACCTTTAGGTCACTTTCTTTCTTGGGATTTTCATTTCTGAGAGTTTAATTGTGTTTTGTATTGCTCATGTAATATCTGTCATTTATTTATTCTGTTCTTTTACATTAGTCAAAGTCTTGTGGTCTGCTTGCTTTAAGGTCACTTGGCATGTTTTCTAAATACACAGATCCTCACGTAGGACAGTCAGTAACAGTTGAATTGTTAAGGAGTTTAAATCTGCATTCTAAACAACTGTATAGATGATAGATGATACAAACACAGAACAAAATCTAGCAATTAAACAAAATAAGAGCAACCAAGCCAGACTGTGAAGTACTCATTTTGAAGACAGTCAAGGTGAATGAAATCTAATTCACAGTTACTCATTATGTGCTTTGGTTGATATCTTTCCCTTACATTACCTCCATTTTCACATTTTCAGATGAAGGTTGAGGTCCAGTGCTATGTAAAGCCTCTTCCTGAACTAAATATTTGAATCATTGTGAACCACACCTGCACTGCCAAGGCTGCTGCCTTAGAACTATAAAATACAAGGAAGGTTCCACCCTCTGAGACCACACCCAAGTGGACGTACTCTTTCTTCTTCATGGCCAAAGGGAGAGTGGGGCAGAAGGAATTACTGATGGTAGGAACATGCTGGCTCAAGTCAGACCCAGCCGAGCCAAAGGGAAGGCAGGTTTCCTCCAGCACTCAAGTCCTTCTTCCCATGCCAGGAATTTTGTCCATGACGCATCTTCTGGGAGATTATAGTGCATACTCCTAATTGTAGGTCTTTACAAATTTCCCATTCTTCTGCAACCATTCTTTGTGGTATGAGGTGTGTTTTGTCACACCCATACATGTAACCTTGGCTCTGGGAAGGCTGAGGCAGGAGGATCATCTAATTTTAAGGCTAACCTAGTTTATGTAATGAATACCATACCAGACAGACAAGCCTAAGCTCCAGACAGAAGGAATGTTTTCTACTTTCCTATTATTTTCACTCTCCAGGCTGGAAGTTTGGGTGTTTTACCCTTAAAGAGCCATTTAAACGTGTGACCCTAGCAACTGTTTTTTCTGTTGTGCTCTTTGGCATAACTATTACATTTTAAGATAAAGACTGATTCATTTTAGTACATTTGTAACACAGCATTCTACTACTAAGATGATTTTGATGTTCTTGGATATTCCCAATTACCTTGGTTTTACAATTAATGTACTGACAATATGTAAATGCAGTTTGGAGGCATTAGAGAGTATCCACAATGTAACCACAGATGGAACAAAACTTTCAAGCTTGGTGAAGAGAATGTAGGTTAAGTCTCTCAGCATCAGGAAGTGGGTGAAATCAAGTCCCAGGACTGCTGAGTCCATATTGACTCAGCTGTAATTAGCAGTACAGAGCCTCCATGCAGTCTCTGTAAAAGGCTTCAAGCAGTACTATTCTTTAGCAAATCTGATGTGATGATTATTGTCATCCTGTTTTATGCAAGAAATATGATGAACACTATAATTTAAAATAACATTTCTCAAAATGTAGAAATGATTTGATACCAGTAGGCAATCTCTTATATAGATCAGAACTGATGGTATTGGTCCAGATAGGAAATGCTAAGGACCTTTACAGGTAGTAAATTGGAATTAGCAAAGAAGTGAGGTTGAGAAAGAAAGAAAAGAGGACATTTTAAAGGAAAAAATGATGGCTTCAGTCAGAGAGCAGGCTGAGGAATTTGAAGAGAGGCACTTTCGTGAAAATGGAACAATTAGAATATAAGTCTAGTAGAGAGGAAAAGAAGAGGTGCTTTGGAAATAAACAATTCTTAACTATGAATTAAACCAGTAATTGGGGTGTCTTAATCCTCAGACATATGACAATTAGAGATTTGATTATTAATGAAAATTCCAAAATAAAAGCCTGGGATGGATCAGTATTATTTGAGAACACACACACACACACACACACACACACACACACATATATATATATATATATATATATATATATATATATATATATATATATATATATTCTTAGAGGGAATATTAAGGAGGAAAAAAGCAAAAAGGAATAGTTGAAGAACAAGGGAACTGACATATAAATCTAGGAGTTTTAAAAAGATTTTGGTGATCAAGAGTTGCACATATCATAAAGACTAGTATAAATTTTATTAGTAGTAAGTATTCTCATAACCATTACATTTGGCGATCACTTCTAAGAGAATAGAGGCACATAAAAGTGGAAGGCTAGTCTAGACTAGTAGTTCTCAACCTTTCTAATGCTAATTCATAACTAATTTTGCTACTGTTATGAATTGTAATGTAAATATCTATGTTTTCCAATGTTCTTAGGTGACCCCTGTAAAAAGGTCATTTTATCCCCCAAAGGGGTCATGGCCCACAGGTTGAGAATCACTGGTCTAGAGAGTGATGGGTTAAGAAGACTGGAGTTGATAAAAGGATGGAGTTGGAATTGACTGGAAATGTGTTTCAGCAAAGGGGAAAAGATATCATTTTCCACATTGGATTGATTTGTCAACTCAAAATGATTAGAATGTTACTCATCCCTAGTCTTTAGTTGACTTTATGAGCATATGTGCTCAAATTTCAATGAAAGTAAGCAATTCTATTGCCTCAGTAAATACTACTAATCTAAGTACTAAAATGTCATACCATTCCTGAAAATTTTTAGGAGATAACAGTTCTCTGAAGAACCACAAGAGGGCAGTCTGATACTCAGTTTGATATCCAAGACCCTGGAAGTTTTTTATATGTATTCTTCTCTCATATATTACATCCCGACCGCAGTTTCCCTCTCTCATCCTTTCAGTCCCCCCTCCCAACCATATCCCCAAGATCCACCACCCCTCCTCCCCTCAGAAAAAAATCAGTTCTCCCAGGGAGATCTACCAAACACTACATAAGAAGCTATGGTAAGACCAGGCACATACTATCATATCAAGGTTGGACAAGACAACCCAGTAGGAGGAAAATGGTCCCACAAGTAGACAAAAGAGTCAGAGACAGTCCCCAGTCTCATTGTTAGGAATCCCACAAGAACACCAAGCTATACAACCATAACATATATGCAGATGACCTAGGTCAGACCCTTACAGGCTCCCTGATCTCTGTGAGCCCCCATGAGTCCCTGTCAATAGATTCTGTGGACTGTGTTCTCATGGTGTCCCTAACCCCTCTGGTTCTTCCCATCCTCCTCCGCTGTCTCCCCTCCCCCCTCCCTGCAGCACTCCCCAAGGTCTGCCTAATGCTTGGCTGTGGGACTCTGCATCTGCTCCCCTCAGTTGTTGGATGAAGTCTCTCTGGTCTCATTGATGATAATTCTGCTAGGCTCCAGGCCCAGAACATTGCAGATGAGATAAACTGTAGATGGAAAATTTTGTGGTTAGATTGGTGTCCCAATCCCTCTACTTGCGACCTTACCTTGCCTGGTTACAGAAGTTGGCCCGTTCAGGCTCCCATGTCCCCCAATACTAGGAGTCTTGGCTAGGGTTACTCTCATAGATTTCATGAAGTTTCCATTGCACTAGGATTCTACCTCATCCCAAATGCCCCACCTCCAATTCCAGTCTTAGAAACAGGAGGGATCAGGTGGGGGAGAGGGAGGGAAGAAAATACTGGGATAAACGATGCATAGCAGTCTTAAATATCAAAGAAGATTGAATGGTATTTCTTGTTAAATCTGAAAGCAATCCAAACAACATTAAAATAAATTACATTAAAATAGGGAAGCAATAATACCAAAATTCTGGGATAGGATGCAATTTACCTGGCTGCTGTTCATTGTAACACTCTTCCATGTGGAACTTGATATTTTACAGAGTGCTTTTGTAGGAAGAGGTACTACATTGATCCCACTAGATAGGTGTTACCAGCCTCTTGATGCATATGTTAGAAATTTAAACTCAATGTAATGCAGCTAATAAGTATGAGAAGCAAAATTCAAGTCCAACTCAGCCTAATTTGATTTGGGGGCCCAACCTCCTCAAAGCACGACTCTTTGGATGTATTTTCATTAGATTCAGAGGGCATTTAAGTTCTCCTGACTCCTCCAGTGCTCCAGGAATGGAACCTAAGTGGAGAGAAGGTAATCCTACCATCTCCCCGAATCTAGATCTGCTTTGACTTCCATTAAGAAGCCCATCGGTTGGAAGTCATTCAAGAGTCTACAACCAAATTAAAAAGAAAGAATTCAGGCAGAAGAAAGGCATGCCAATAACACACCTTAATGTTTTTCCTCATGGGGTGGGAGCTACAGTCTCCTCCTATCCCCTTCATGCTGCCTTATAGAAGGGGTTTCCTGATAACTACACTAGCATTTGGTGCCTTTGTAATCCCTAGGTTCTTCTGATGCCAGTGATCTGGCTTAAACTTTTCAGAGCATTGCAGAGGCTTCTCTAGATCTAGTAAAAGCATGGAGGCAAGAAAAATGATATTTCTCATCCAGCTGAAGAACTAAAGACAGAACAGCTTTATTGAAAGAAGTCCTAGTTACTTCTCAGACCATGTAAGCTAGAAAGGCCACTGGAGAGCACCAGTGATGGAAAAGATCATGCTATATGAATGGAAACAGCTCTCCCAGCCTCCTTAAGAAGATGTCTCCAATAAAAAGGCAATCCAGGACCATTTTGAACATTCCACCATAACAATACAAATTCCTGTGCCATATTTGGTCTCCAAGATGACCCTGAGAATCTGAGAACAAGTCATGGCAGGTGTTTAAGGCATGCTTTCTTCATTGAAGTAATTTAAAACACAGGAATTGTTTCACCTAAGATAATATAACCAACAATAGAGAAAGTTCTAGAACATGATTCTCAGCTCACTGCAGGGCTCTTGAAGCATCCACTAATTAGCAGTGTGAGAGCTATCTGTTCTGAGGCAGCTTGTTCACATGCCAGCTGATAAGTGTGAATTTGTTTATTAAAATCCTTTGCTCTTCCTAGTCTTTTTTTCCCAATGAGTAGGAGAAGGTGATAGGTGAGCTTGAGGAGGATTGGGAGGATGAGAATTACTCAAAGTGAACACTCTCCCCAAGTACCTGTCTTTATATCTGCTTTCCAAAGGACAAAAGAGGCTGGATCACAAAATCAGAGGGCCGATTGCCAGGGAAAGGTGTGTTGAGGCATCGTCTCTTTCAAGTAAGAGACTTTTTTTGCTTGTTTCCCTTACTGTCTGAGATTCTGGATCCAAGTATTTCACTACTATCATATTTCTAAAACACAAATTTGTGCATAAGGTATACAACATGAAGTTATAGGGTAATGCAGACAAAATGGTACTATGGTGAAGTTAATATACCTAGTACCTCAAAAAGCTGAGCTGCCTTTTGCTCAACTTGTACACAACCTGTGTTTTTCTCCTCTGGCGTTTGCCACACACTGTGCTGCAGTTACATCATCTCTTCTCTCCTATCTAATGAAGAGTCAATGGTGTGCTTGCTGAAAGGCTGTTTATTACCACTTCCTTGCCGGACCAGCATCCAGCGCTGTGCCTTCAATACTTCAGTTACTCATTGAGCATTTGTGGAACAA